>NC_132882.1:44655336-44700336 GCF_030463535.1 Salminus brasiliensis
TTTCCTCTCTTCCTCTCCTCCTCCCTCTCCTACCCTTCCTCCCCCTGCCTCTCTCACTCTCCTCCTCCTCCTCGCTCTCTCTCTCTCTCTCTCTCTCTCTTTAACAGAAAAACAAATCATAATTTAGTCGCTAGTTTTCATTTTCAGGGGTTTCTGAAATCAACACACACACACACACACACACACACACACACCGCCAAGATCTGGAGGAAGACCCAAACCGTCCCGCTCAGCTCAAACCAAATTGGTTCAGATGGTCAGAAACAACCCAGACCAGCTGTTAAACATGGTGGTGGGTGTGTGGTGGTGTGGACTGCTACGCTACACAACGTGTGGATGGAAAAATGAAGATCCAGAATTCTGCTGCTAGCTGGTTTGGGATGGTCCAAGCTGGTCTTTGATTGGTCGAGAGTTGTCCAGTGTCCAGGTTGTCCAGTGCAGGTCTTGACCGGCATAGTGAGAGCTAGTGTTAGTGGGGCCAGCATGTAGGGTGTTCATCATCACCACCCCACCCACAGCTCAAAAAGCCCATGCCTGGCAGGTCCAGAGAGTCCTATTCTATTGGCAGTACTTCTCTACAGGGGCTAGACAAGCTGTGTATCTATATCAGCAAGGGGTGTCCGCAAACATTTGGACATGTAGTGTAGTTCAGCTCGGTATGGTGGCGTTTTCCGGATGAATCTGAACTGTTGGAAGAACGGTTCTAGCTAAGGAAGAGCGAGCGAGAGAGGGAGGGAGCGGACGAGGGAAAAATCCGTATCTCTCTCTCTCTCTCTCTCTCTCTCTCTCTCTCTGGAGTCCACAGAGCTGCCGTTTCTACTCATGAAACTTAACGCCCAACTGCTGCGGCCGGCCAGCTAGCCTAATGCCAAACATACCCCGCGAAACCCTGCCACGAACAGACATTTTATCCCCCCCACCAGCCCATCTCCCACCCCCCCGCTCCCTCCTGGCTCCGTTTATAAAGGCAGACACTCATCATGTACTTGACACAATCGGGCTACATAGTTCGTGTAGGGAGAAGAAGCCGATGACATCTTGACGGATGTAAGCCATGCCTGAGCTAGCTCAAACCAGCATACGCAGCGGCCCGGACAAGCTGCCATCACTGCGTTCCCTCTCCACAGGGGTGAAGGAGCGGTCGAGCGTCGAGGCCCGGGCCTATCCCGGCCTTTCCGCACAGCGCGGATGGGGACGGCATGCCAGGCTGTAAACACTGGATAATCTCCAGACATGTTTATTGGTGAAAGGCATATTTTCTTCCCGCCACCCATGAAGACCCTCACTGGAGCCCAGAGAATTAGCCTAGCCTAGCCTAGCCTCGCTACCTGACACCTCTAGGACCTGGGGGAGGTCAAGTGCGCGAGATCATCGATCTCTGGGCCTCCTCAAATCGGACTCTGGTGCGGCCTGATGCAGATGTGGAAGCTATCCGTGCTACCTGATTGGTTCATTTGGTCACGCTCTCTCAGGCTCCAGCTGCTGATGGCAAAGCGGCGCAACCATAGTGGGCCTCCCTGGGGCCACAAGGATAGCAGGCTAGGCACCCTAGGCCTGGTTTAACTCTACAGTAAATGAACACTGGTCTTCTGGCCAGAGTCGGGCCATGGCATACTCGAATTACGTGGCCGCTTAGGGCCCCAACGCCACCAGGGGGCCCCCAGGAGCACCAAGATATCATGATAAAATATATATATTTTGGTGTACTTGGTGTCGCTGCATGGTGCAATGCTAAACGGATGATGAATCTCGGCCCGATCATTTGCTGAAAGAGTTTGTTTGAAATTGCGCAATCGGTCCACGGTTCGAATGGAATCCTTTTGTGTGAAAGCAAACTAGCGATATTAAGCCCCTCCCCCAAAACTAGCCCAGAATGGGCCTTGGGTGCCGACTTTAGCATTTGGGACAAGTGTGCCCTAATGCTAATGCTAAAACCGCTCCAATGCTAATGCTAAAACCGGCCTAAATCCGGACAGTCAAAACAATTCCTGGATGCAAATTTTAATCAATTAACCTAATTCTAACTTTGGCAAACTGACTTTTTTTAAACTGTTTTGTTATAATAATAAATGTACTTATTAATAATAAATAATAAATTAATTAATAATAAATAATGAATTTTTTTTACTGTTTATTTTTTTTTGCAGAGTTTTTTTTTTTTTTATCTGATGTGTTTATCAGGACGTTCCCAGGATCCTCGGCTCAACAACGGATAGAATAACATGCTCTCCTAAAAGTATACTGTGCAGTTCTGCATTTGACAGGCTTATTACCCAGGGACTACACACACACACACACACACACACACACATTTTGCGGGCCGTAGAGGTAGAGGTTCATTTGAGTAAGTGGGATCTGATGTCCACTGCCCTCATGTTTTCTAGCCTGATTAAAGCGGCCGAACCTGATAGCATTAAGCGATCAAACATATAAAGCTGCTCGTCTCGCCGTGACCCGAAACTGATCCACGCAGTTACATTATATCTGTAATTACTTAACTAGACTTAAAGCTCTTTTAAACGAGAGGCTAGTTTTGCTAGCACATTAGCAGTACAGGGCAACATGAAGGATGACCCTCCTCAGGCTAAGATGCCCCCCTCTGCCTCCTAATCTTGCACTTTTCCACACGATAGGGCAAAATCTATCCTCAGCACATTGACTCAAAGGCCTGTGATGTGGCTAACGTAGTCACTTCATTCCATATAGTCAATTACTATATTAATATTACAAATATAAATGAATATTATTAAGTCATACAGGTCGCCAAAGCTTTAACAGCGCCATAGAATTTAGCCTTTAGCATTTGCTGAGTGTTTAAGCTGCCGTTTGACGTATAAATAGTAAGTGTACGACTTTGCTTGATGCTAAAAATGCTAAACAAGTTTATTTACCACCCTGTTACTTTACCCCCGAATGAAATACGCTGGTTTTCTCTTTTTTGCGAAGGGCGTGTGAAAAACTGTGAGCACTGTGACAGCTCACCAGAGCCACATAGCATAGCATAGCAGGCTAGCATAGCTTTTATTAGATGGCAGAGAGATTGTAGCCAGCAAACTCAGTTCGTTTTAGCCTAGCACTTAACTAGCACCCACTCGCGTCACCAGCTTTCCCCACGCCTGGCTTCCACTGGTCGCATCTTCTCCGGCTAGCGGCTAGTGTTAGCTTTTAGCATTTTCAGCCTTGCTTCCTAACTCTCTAGAAGTAGTCGTTTCGTTTAGCACCAGAAGGCTTTCGCTAGTGGGCTAATCATGGAACGGCTTGAGGGTTACAGGTCAGTCGGTGTCTGTGGAGCTAAACCGCACCTGCTAACGGATACCTGTGTTGGTTAACATCGCTTAAGACTGATAAGGGGAGAGAGAGCGCCATCTACCCACTTAGGACAACTGTGCTCTCTCAGGCTCCGGCTGCTGATGGCAAAGCGGCGCAACCATAGTGGGCCTCCCTGGGGCCACAGTGATAGCAGGTTAGGCACCCTAGGCCTTCTGGCCAGAGTCGGGCCATGGCCCCAACGCCACCAGGGGGCCCCCAGGAGCACCATTTTATCATGATAAAATATATATATTTTAAAAATAACATTGAATAATAAAACGAAGTGGTATTACAGGTCCCATAAAGGCTTGGGCCTTTCAGCTAGCACGTTTCTGGCAGTGACTTTCTGCAGCATCTGGAAGATGAAGGATCTTGTTGTTAGCATGAAGTGAGACAGCTCAATGTTACATGCTAATGTTTCCTCTTACCCGGCTTTAAAACAGTCCTCCACTGGAGGAGAGGCCAGGCCTGGTGTTGACACGTTCTGGGTTTCCGTGGAAGAGCGCTTAGCTGTGCTTTCTGCTGAGTCCTGTGCTACGTTCCGCTGATTGCTGCTCTGATTCCTGGCTACAGCCTGTCAGCCAGTTCTCGCTCTCGTCGCCCATCTGTCTCTCTCTGCTTCTTTGCTCGTCTGTCGCTTTGTCCTTCATCTCTGGACTCTATTTCTGTCCAGGAGTATGTCCTGGCACCCAGCTCATCATATCTGTGGTGGCCTCAGTGGATCCATCGTTACCACTCCATCACAGCCTGAATCCAACCACAGTCTTGGCTTGTTTCAGTCCCCATAGCTTAGCTTAGTTAGCTTAGCTTGTCACGATTATCTGATGCTGTTTTCAAGTGGTTTCAGTATTATTCCGCTAGAGTTCCCCCCCAGGGGGCGCTACATGAACACCCCCTGAAGCCGGAAGCAGAAGCCAGGTAGTCAAACTGATGTAAACGCAATTTCCAACATGGCCGAACAGTTCATCAGCGGTAGATATCAAATAATAACTAATAACAACTAGCTAATATTTGGCCAGACAGCTTGGGTACGCTAGCCATGCTAGTAGTAGACAGTCTTGGTGAAGCTAATCATGCCGATTGATCAGCTTGGTTATTCTGGGGTCCGTCCCAATTGCGTGCTAATCAGTCATACTAACTGGTCAGTTTTTGAGTGGGTTTACGATGGACATTGCTATCCCACAATGCAATGCAAAACAGAAAAGGAGGAGCTACTCGCATCTGGAGAAATGAGAGAAACATGGCGGATATTGACGCGATAGATGCAGTAGCGCTGTCGTTTGGCGAGAACTGTAGTGACGTATGTTAGCATAGCAACTCTCCATCTACGCTAATATCTAGCGCTAATTGAAATTAGCATATAGCATTTATCCTATAGTATCCTACAGTATTGACCTAGTTATTTTCCAGCTTGTGAAGTACCTTGAGCATCAAGGACCGGCTCAGACCATCCAAAACCAGCTACCAACTATTTATTGTTTGCTAGGTAGCTAGCATGTATGGTAGTAGTATCACAGTAGTGACGTGTTACGCTCTCAGGCCAACCGATCTTTATGATTACGTGGGGTTTCCGACCTTTTCACATGTGAAACTGCATGGGCGGACTGTCGTTTACGATTGTCCTTCGCTACCTTCAACCTTTCTGGACTGGAAACTGAATACCTCCGTTACTTCGAACCCCTGTCTAGATACTGAAACTCCCAGAACTCCCAGCTCAGGATTGGTTTTGTTGGTACAGTCAGTCCAGATCACACAGTCAAGTCTATACCATGACCTTTAAAACCTGTTAGCAAGATGGCAGCCATGTCCAGACAGCTAGCACACAGCAGCTGTGGGGTTAGCGTTGAGTTGTGTATGGGACAGACAGGTGTTCTCTATAGGGCTCCATAGGGCTCAGTGGTCAGGTTAAGGTCCCACATTACCAAGATGGCACCTGCTGGCTCCCAGCCAACACCAAGACCCATAGGGCTCAGTGTCCCACATGACCAAAGAGTTGATCCCTCGCTCACTCGCGCTCTGGCAATCGTCTTCTCCGTGCCAATGAATGGACAAAAGTATTGGGACACCTGCTAATTCATTGTTGGAGTAACTGGGAAGAAGGAGCGTTGCTGTGAGGGTTTGATTGAGAGCTTGATTAGTGAGGTCAGCATCATCCCCAACTCCCCAACTCATGCCATCCTAAAAGTACCAGATGGAGCTCCACCACCATCCATCATTCCAGAGCACACAGTTCCTCCACTGCCCCACAGCTCAATGCTGCTGGGGGGGGGGGAAGGTGGCTTTATACCAGATAATACACACATATGTCCACAAACATTTGAGGGGAGCGGAGAGAAGCATGACTTGACCCCAGAGGGTTGTGGTTCGCCCAGTGTGCTGAACAGGAGAAGGGCGGATTGTGGCGTTCCCCTCGGAGGCCTGGAGGAGGTGGCGTGATGGAACGAGTGACGGACCCAAACGAGCCAGAGAGTGAGGGACGAGAGCGGGTAGGAGTGAGGGGCAGTAAGGGGAGAGTACAGGGGGAGGACAGCGAGAGGTGCTGATGTGTTGGACAGTGTAAATAGATGGAGCTGTGGCTATTTATAAAGGCGTCTGCACCCAGGCTCACGTGGGGCTCGCGGTGAGCTGCTGAGCCGCTGGAGTGGAGCCGTGTGGAGCTCCAGGTTCGAAGGGAACGATAAAAGGAGTCATTTTGAGGAACGAATCGAAAGCATGCGAGGAACGAAATCCTAGCACCTCCTTAATGAGGGAGGGGAACCAGGCTGCAGAAGCACTGGCCCGAGAGAAAGGTCACAGGGTTAGTGTGGCTTGAATAATTGGCTCTTGGATTCGGACCAGCAGCTGGAAAATTGGACTCGGCTTCTGAATTGAGCCTCCAAATCCCTGAACAACACCAGATATGACACCTCAGCACTGGACCTGTGCTTTCACAGGAGAACCACTGGGGTTCCAGAACTGGGCCTGGAAAATTCGGCTCAGCTGGGAGCTGGTTCTCCGTTTGAACCTGTGACCTACTTGACCAAGCTGGTCGTCAAGCTGCTCATACTGGGTGACTAGTTTGGTAAACTGGTGGGACAGTGTAGTCAGGCTGGTGGATACTGGTCAAATAGCTCGGTCAAGCTTCAGCTTGGTCACCTGGTCTTCCTAGTCATCCAGCGTGTTCTTGCTGGTTGTGCTTATCAACTAGCTCAGTTAAGCTGGTCATACTGGTGGATCGGAGTGGTCACCTGGTCTTGCTAGTCATCCAGCGTATTGTTGCTGGTTGTGCTGGTCAACCAGCTCGGTCAAGCTAGTCATACTGGTGGATCAACATGGTCACCTGGTCTTGCTAGTCATCCAGCGTATTGTTGCTGGTTGTACTGGTCATCCAGCTCAGTCAAGCTGGTCATACTGGTGGATCGACATGGTCACCTGGTCTTGCTAGTCATCCAGCGTGTTCTTGCTGGTTGTGCTGGTCATCCAGCTCAGTCAAGCTGGTCATACTGGTGGATCGGTGTGGTCACCTGGTCTTCCTAGTCATCCAGCGTATTGTTGCTGGTTGTGCTGGTCATCCAGCTCAGTCAAGCTGGTCATACTGGTGGATTGACGTGGTCGCCTGGTCTTGCTAGTCATCCAGCGTGTTCTTACTGGTTGTGCTGGTCAACCAGTTTGGTTATGCTAACCTATAGCTCATGTTCTCATCGAGATGACCAGTTTTGCAACCATCCTGACCATCAAAGACCAGCTTAGACCTTCTGAAAGCTGCTACCAGTGAAAGTTTATTAGAATATTTTACACCCAGTGAAACTTTCTACAGCCTGTACACCAAATATGCTACAGCAATAATGCTAACAATAAAAATAAGCGTATATATCGTTGTGTACAATAAAAACAGTGATGATACAGTATTGGTATGAAACTCCATCAAACCACAAACACTGCCAGGCCTAGACCAGGTCTACAAGAAATTCATTAGCCTGAGAATTAGCATAAACAACCAAGTTTACACTCAGGGACATTCCAGCCTAAAACTAGCAAACTCAACCTCAACTCCCTCAACCTCAGTATGAATTTCACTACAATACCCAGAATGCACTATGCTGATGCTACAGCATGCATCGCTAAGGAATTCCCGATCGCTAACATGATGTTTGGCCTCCTAGCAGTAACATTTAGCTCTCTGGCTAGTGGGAAAACTTGTTTGAAGGCTCCTCCCACCTTCGAGATACATCATCAGAAGGGTTGTTTACCAGGTCTTTAAACTGCGAAGTCTCTAGGGAGTGCTGTAGGACGGCTGTAGGATGAGAGTAGGCATGTTTACAGTAGATGTAGCGACAGTGATGTTTTTCTGTTTTGGCTGGCGTGCCCCTTTAACCCTTAGCCTTTAAGACCTTAGCTTGTCTTATTATAACCAGTAAAATGATAAATTGTTGCTAAAATATACTTTATATTTTTTACTGTATTTTTTACATGTTTTAGTTTTTTTATTTCTATCTTAGGAAAGTGTCAATTTTCTGATTTAATAAAAAAAAGATCATTTTAAGTTTTTATATCAAGATAAGTTATTTTGTTGCTAAAATGTGATCAACTTTAATTATTATTATTCAATTATTTATTATTATTATTATTTAATTATGTATTATTATATAAGCTTGTATTATTTTAAAATTTATTTTATTATATAAACTTTGTACACAAAGCTACATTTTTACATGAAATTTTAACGAGAACATAGCATCTATATTTTAATAAACATAAAAATTCCATCAATTTGCATAATAATTTACACACACACACACACACACACACACACACTCACACACTCACACACACTTTACATTTTACATAGTAAAGCAGCTCAATATTACATTATAAAATCACATGTACAAAATATAAACACTCTTTAATACAAAATAAAGTTTTCTCTTTTTATCCCTCCACCCCTACCCTCAACTCCACCCCCACCGCCACCCCTAGCACCCTGTTATGTTTCAGGTAGGGCTGCATAACATACCCCTACATCTATGTATCTATATCTTTATATTTAAACATACATACAGCACCATCTGTTGGGATGCAAACATGCAATTTTGAGAATAAAATATTGACAAAAGTATTGGGACACCTGTTCATTCACTGTTTCTTGTGAAATCAAGGGTGTTCAAAAGAGCTGATCCTGCTTTTGTTGGAGTAACTGTCTCTACTGTCCAGGAAAGAAGGCTTTCTGCTAGATTTTGGAGGAGCATTGCTGTGAGGATTTGATTGCATTCAGCGGCAAGAGTGTTGGTGAGGTCAGGATGTTGGATGATGATGATCACCACCCCACCTCATCGTTCCAAAAGTACTGGATGGAGCTCCACCATCACTCTAGAACTCAATGCTGGTGTGGCGCATTTATTAGAAGGGGTGTCCATAAACATGCTCCAGGGGGCGCTATGGCATGACTCCGCTCTCTGAGCCCGGCTCGACAGTGAAGGGATTTCAGCTCACTGAGGGACTATCATGCAGCCCTACTGTCTGCTCTCTTCTGGGGCCCTTGTTTTATCTCTCCCTCGTCCCCTTCCTCTCTCTGTCCTCCTCCACCCCTCCTCCTTCTCGTATCTTCCTGGCCTCCTCTCGCGCCTCCTTCTCCCTCTTTTTCTCCTCCTTCTCTGTCTCCACCAGCCAGGCTCCCCCAAGGTAGGACAGCACCTCCTCTGGGCCGGCCCGAAGCCAGGGGAGCGGGTTTAGGAGCTTCCTGAGCAAAGTGAGGGCCAGTGAGCTCAACGACTCGAACTGCCATGGCACGGCCACTTCCGTCGCCTGAATGCCCTCCCTGTTGCCACCATGGCTCCATCCGTTCTGCCCCCCCTCCCTGTCCTCCGTCTCCTTCATGGAGTTGAACCAGTCTCTGAACCTGCAGAAGCCAGGGTCATCTGAGGTGCTCTCCTCCCAGGGGAAGCAGCCTGTGAGCAAGCAGTAGGCCAGGATCCCCAGGGCCCAGCTGTCCAAACTGGGCTCCACGGACATCCACGTCTCCTCCTGCGGGTGGACGAAAAGACCTTAGGTTAGCGTTACTGTGCTCAGCTATGTCATGAAACTCTCTGGGTGTATACTGGCTCAGGACATTTTTTGTAAATATCTATAATAATAATAATAAATAAACAACTTAGGTGCTAAATATTATTAAATGTAGTAATTCATATATATAATATAATTGAATGTATTATTATTATTCATGAAATTATTATATTATTATTATTATTGGTGTTAAAATGCTGTTGTTAAATAATAATAATAACAATAACAATTATTATTATTATAATTATTAAGTATTATAGATTCGATTTAACAGGTTTTATTAATATTTAACAGATTTTTAATATTATACAATATGAGAAATTATATATATATAATCTAATGCATATTATTATAGTTTATAATAATAAGAAGAAGAATACGTAATAATAATAATATTATATATTATATCATTTAAAAAGTATGTGTGTCCATGTTTAAGCATATGGCCTGCATAATTAGAATGATTCTTCTTCTTCTTCTTATTATTATTATTATTATTATTATTATTATGTGTTATTGTAATATTGATTAATTTGACTGTATCGCCCACCTCCTCCTCTAGCTCCTCCTTCTCCTCTCCGCTGCTTTCCTTCTTCCTCTCTTTGGCCTGCTCCACCTCAGGTACGCAGAACGGTGAGTTGTACCACACGGGGCGCACCTGAGTCCCCCTCGCCCGCACCAGGCCGAAATCACCCAGCTTCACCCAGCGGCAGCCACGGCCATACAGGAAGACGTTCTCAGGTTTGATGTCCCGGTGCACAAAGCCCAGAGAGTGCAGGTGAGATACAGCACCACTTAACTGCGACATCACACACTGAGCCTGTTCCTCACTCACCCCTACCTACAGAGAGAGAGAGAGAGAGAGAGAGAGAGAGAGAGAGAGAGAGAGAGAGAGAGTTGGGTTCAGGATCCAGTTTCAGATCAAAAATTCAGTTTTAGTTCAAATTGAACTTTAGTCTTAAAATTCACTCTTAGTTCAAAATTCACTTTTAGTTAAAATTCACTTTCAATTAAAAATTCACTTTCAATTAAAAATTCACTTTCAGTTAAAATTTCACTTTCAATTAAAAAACTACTTTAAGTAGAAATTCACTTTTAGTTAAAATTCACTTTCAATTAAAAAACTACTTTCAGGAGAAATTCACTTTCAGTTAAAATTTACTTTTAACTAAAATTCACTTTTAATTAAAAATTCACTTTCAGTTAAAATTCACTTTTAGTTAAAAATTCACTTTTAGTTAAAATTCACTTTCAATTAAAAATTCACTTTCAGTTAAAAATTCACTTTTAGTTAAAATTCACTTTCAATTAAAAAACTACTTTCGGTAGAAATTCACTTTTAGTTAAAATTCACTTTCAATTAAAAAACTACTTTCGGTAGAAATTCACTTTCAGTTAAAATTGACTTTTAACTAAAATTCACTTTCAATTAAAAATTCACTTTCAGTTAAAATTCACTTTTAGTTCAAAATTCACTTTTAGTTAAAATTCACTTTTGGTTAAAATTCACTTTCAGTTAAAATTCACTTTTTGAACGATTTCTAATAATTCAGAATCCCCACTCATACTTCACTCAGCATTATAGGAACCGGATCGAACTGATTTGGGCGTTCTAGACTCAACGCAGCTGAATCCACTTCGGTGGTGTTTTTGCACTGCTGGTTCTCAGAGCTGTGCTGAGCGCTCTGAAGGAACATGGCTTTTGGCTGATGACAGGAGCAGTTGCTGCGGTACTGGAGTAAGAGCGGGTAAGCGTGAGAACGTGTACGTGCCTGGCAGAAATGTAGCCTCCAGCTTCCATGAAGAAACCTCACAGCATCTCCATCTATCTTAATGTAATTACAACACTGACACTCTGTCATACTCTATATGTATTACACACACACTATGTGTCCAAATGTTTGTGGACACCCCTTCTAATGAATGCAATCAGACACTTTAAGTCGCACCCATTGCTGACACCTATTGGCACCATGCTGCCTAATAATGCCAGACGTGTACTAGAGGGGTGTAAAGCCCCCCAGCATTGAGCTGTGGAGCAGTGTTCTCTGGAATGATGGTGGTGGAGCTCCATCCAGTACTTTTGGGATGATCATCATCCAACATCCTGACCTTACTAACGCTCTTGTGGCTAAATGCAATCAAATTCTCACAGCAATGCTCTTCCAAAGCAGGATAACCTCTTTTTAATCCCCCTGACTTCAAAGAAAACAACGAATAAGCAGGTGTCCCAATACTTTTGTCCATTCATTCAGATCAGTACATGGACACATCCCACCTCTGAGACGATGACGTCGTACAGGTCTCCGTAGAGAGACGCCTGCTGGGCGAAGATGTAGTGGGAGGGCGTGGAGAAGAAGATCCCCAGAGCGCGAGTGAGCGAGGGATGGGTGCAGAACGACAGGGAGAGGTTGTACTCGCGCAGGAACGCCAGTAGGGTGGTGGAGCTGCGAGGGAAGAACTTCAGGGCCATGGGGGTTCCTAGGGAAGAAATAAAATGTGTCAACAATTAAAACTGAAAAAGTGAAGGAACGGTTGCTCAGCTTAAATGGTTCCATTTTTGCTAGGTGGTTGCTATGGTATACCAGGTGGCTGACCACCAGTGCTAGTTGCTAGGAGCTGTGGTGCGGCTAGGTGGGTGCTAGATGGTTGTTCTGATGTTGGCCAGTACTTGCTGGAAAAGGGTTCAGCAGCCTTTTCGGTTCTGTATGAACACCTGCACCACTGACCTTTCGTTTTGTGCACGGCCAGCATGACCTTGCCATATGACCCTTCCCCCAGCTTCTTCACCACTCTGAAGTGCTCTGAGGTGACCATTGATGTCATGGACTGGGCCGTGAGGTAGCACAGCTCGTCCAGCTCCTGCATGTGGTCCTGAAAACAAAACACACTGTGCTGAGTGTCCGTCAGGGTGGAAAGTCCAGAGCGACTGTCCTATATGAATATTACAGTGGGTACCATATCCCAGTCTAACTCAACTCAGGCTAAGACAGGCTAACTGTAGCTTGCAGCTTGTGTTAGCGTATCTTACCCTGAGGTAAACATCTAAGATAGAGTTAGCCTGTTTATGTTTATGTTTATGTTTATGTTTATGTTTTTACATTCACGCCATTCGTGCTTTGGGACACAGTGTAGACAATACCATTATTAACAGCCACAGCTGCTGGAAATAGACACTTCTGCTCGTCTTCATGGGACGCAAACCTATCAGCTCATTGACCCCCACACTTCCCCACACCACCCCACCCTCCCATATCTATCAGTGACCTTGCACAGGCGATGTCCTTTCGTATATATGTGCGTCAGGCACAGCCTGTGCTAATTAGCCCTCATTTGAGGAGGTTTGCCATACCAGCAGATCTCCTAACAGCTTGTACAGGCATTCCTCAGCCCCGTTGTTCCCTGAGGAACACACGCAAGTGGAATACCACTTAATTGCATGGCTTTGACCGGCATTCCATTATTAGCGGTATGGGAGAGCATTGCGCACCGCAGGCCCGCCGTGCCAGGAGTGTGTGTTCAGGGTTGCCAAGCGACCTGAAGTGGGCTGCCCAGGCTGTCCTCGCCGCGCTGATAGAGGCCGCAGCTTTGATGCCGCGCCAAGCCCGGACGCGCCTGCAGCAACTTGCTGCGTTTTTCCATGCAACTAAAATAAGACTGACCGCCAGGTTCAAGGCCCGCCTGACCTGATCGGGTCAAGTGTCACAAAGTGCGAGTGTCTTTACACCCTAAATAACCTGACAAGTTGACGAATCCACTAGGGAAGTAAATGTGGACGAGTGTTTGCTTATCGACGCTGTTCTGAGAAGACCTTCCAACAGTGTGTGATACGTCCCCTATCAAGTGTAGAGGCTGTGCTTTAGCCAGTTCTCCGACCATGTGCATTTAACGGTGTGTCTGCAACGGTGTGTCTGTATTGATGTGTCTAAAACAGTGTGTCTGTAACAGTGTGTCTGTAATGCTGTGTCTGCAACAGTGTGTCTGTAAGGGAATGTCTGCAACAGTGTGTCTGTAACGGTGTGTCTGTAACAGTGTGTCTGTAACGGTGTGTCTGTAACAGTGTGTCTGTAACAGTGTGTCTGCAACAGCATGTCTGTAAGGATGTGTCTGCAACGGTGTGTCTGCAACAGTGTGTCTGTAACGATGTGTCTGTAACGGTGTGTCTGTAACAGTGTGTCTGCAACAGCATGTCTGTAATGCCGTGTCTGTAACAGTGTGTCTGCAACAGTGTGTCTGTAAGGGAATGTCTGCAACAGTGTGTCTGTAACAGCATGTATGTAACGATGTGTCTGCAACGGTGTGTCTGCAACGGTGTGTCTATAACAGTGTGTCTGCAACAGTGTGTCTGTAACGGTGTATCTGTAATGGTGTCTGCAACAGTGTGTTTTTAAGGGAATGTCTGCAACAGCATGTATGTAACGATGTGTCTGCAACGGTGTGTCTGTAATGCCGTGTCTGTAACAGTGTGTCTGTAACAGTGTGTCTGCAACAGTGTGTCTGTAATGCCGTGTCTGCAACAGTGTGTCTGCAACAGTGTGTCTGTAAGGGAATGTCTGCAACAGTGTGTCTGCAACAGTGTGTCTGTAACGGCGTATCTGTAACGGTGTGTCTGCAACAGTGTGTCTGTAATGGTGTGTCTGCAACAGTGTGTCTGCAACAGTGTGTCTGTAAGGGAATGTCTGCAACAGTGTGTCTGCAACAGCATGTATGTAACGATGTGTCTGCAACGGTGTGTCTGCAACGGTGTGTCTGCAACAGTGTGTCTGTAATGCCGTGTCTGTAACAGTGTGTCTGCAACAGTGTGGCTGTAATGCCGTGTCTGTAACAGTGTGTCTGCAACAGTGTGTCTGTAATGCCGTGTCTGCAACAGTGTGTCTGCAACAGTGTGTCTGTAAGGGAATGTCTGCAACAGTGTGTCTGTAACGGCATATCTGTAACGGTGTGTCTGCAACAGCATGTCTGTAACGATGTGTCTGCAACGGTGTGTCTGCAACAGTGTGTCTGTAATGCCGTGTCTGCAACAGTGTGTCTGTAACAGAATGTATGTAGCGGTGTGTCTTTAACAGTGTGTATGCAACAGTGTGTCTGTAACAGTGTGTCTGCAACAGTATGTCTGTAATGCTGTGTCTGCAACAGTGTGTCTGTAACGGTGTGTCTGTAACGATGTGTCTGTAACATTTGTCTGCAACAGTGTGTCTGTAACAGTGTGTCTGTAATGCCGTGTCTGCAACAGTGTGTCTGCAACAGTGTGTCTGTAATGCCGTGTCTGTAACAGCATGTATGTAACGATGTGTCTGCAACGGTGTGTCTGCAACGGTGTGTCTGTAACAGTGTGTCTGCAACAGTGTGTCTGTAATGGTGTATCTGTAATGGTGTGTCTGCAACAGTGTGTTTGTAAGGGAATGTCTGCAACAGCATGTATGTAACGATGTGTCTGCAACGGTGTGTCTGTAACGGTGTGCCTGCAACAGTGTGTCTGTAATGCCGTGTCTGTAACAGTGTGTCTGTAACAGTGTGTCTGCAACAGTGTGTCTGTAATGCCGTGTCTGCAACAGTGTGTCTGCAACAGTGTGTCTGTAAGGGAATGTCTGCAACAGTGTGTCTGCAACAGTGTGTCTGTAACGGCGTATCTGTAACGGTGTGTCTGCAACAGTGTGTCTGTAATGGTGTGTCTGCAACAGTGTGTCTGCAACAGTGTGTCTGTAAGGGAATGTCTGCAACAGTGTGTCTGCAACAGCATGTATGTAACGATGTGTCTGCAACGGTGTGTCTGCAACGGTGTGTCTGCAACAGTGTGTCTGTAATGCCGTGTCTGTAACAGTGTGTCTGCAACAGTGTGTCTGTAATGCCGTGTCTGTAACAGTGTGTCTGCAACAGTGTGTCTGTAATGCCGTGTCTGCAACAGTGTGTCTGCAACAGTGTGTCTGTAAGGGAATGTCTGCAACAGTGTGTCTGTAACGGCATATCTGTAACGGTGTGTCTGCAACAGCATGTCTGTAACGATGTGTCTGCAACGGTGTGTCTGCAACAGTGTGTCTGTAATGCCGTGTCTGCAACAGTGTGTCTGTAATGCCGTGTCTGCAACAGTGTGTCTGTAACAGAATGTATGTAGCGGTGTGTCTTTAACAGTGTGTATGCAACAGTGTGTCTGTAACAGTGTGTCTGCAACAGTATGTCTGTAATGCTGTGTCTGCAACAGTGTGTCTGTAACGGTGTGTCTGTAACGATGTGTCTGTAACATTTGTCTGCAACAGTGTGTCTGTAACAGTGTGTCTGTAATGCCGTGTCTGCAACAGTGTGTCTGCAACAGTGTGTCTGTAATGCCGTGTCTGTAACAGCATGTATGTAACGATGTGTCTGCAACAGTGTGTCTGTAATGCCGTGTCTGTAACAGCATGTAAGTAACGATGTGTCTGCAACAGTGTGTCTGTAATGGTGTGTCTGTAACAGTGTGCCTGTAACAGTGTGTCTGTAATGGTGTATCTGCAACAGTGTGTCTGTAACAGCATGTATGTAGCGGTGTGTCTGTAACAGTGTGTCTGTAACAGTGTGTCTGCAACAGTGTGTCTGTAATGCCGTGTCTGCAACAGTGTGTCTGTAATGGTGTGTCTGCAACAGTGTGTCTGTAACAGTGTGTCTGCAACAGTGTGTCTGTAACAGTGTGTCTGTAACAGCATGTATGTAGTGGTGTGTCTGTAACAGTGTGTCTGTAACAGTGTGTCTGTAACAGCATGTATGTAGCGGTGTGTCTGTAACAGTGTGTCTGCAACAGTGTGTCTGTAACAGTGTGTCTGCAACAGTGTGTCTGTAACAGTGTGTCTGCAACAGTGTGTCTGTAACAGTGTGTCTGTAATGGTGTGTCTGTAACAGTGTGTCTGTAACAGTGTGTCTGTAACAGTGTGTCTGTAACAGTGTGTCTGCAACAGTGTGTCTGTAACAGTGTGTCTGCAACAGTGTGTCTGTAACAGTGTGTCTGTAACAGTGTGTCTCTATCAGCACTCTGTAAGAGTGTGTCGGTACTGAGCAGTCTGTAACTAAGTGTATGAAGGGCGTGTCAGTAATGGCATGCTGTCGCAGCTCAGATTAGCATCATATTCATTGTTTTCAATTTGTAAAACTTGAGCAGAACAGCAAAACCTGTCACTGTCTAATTAGGCCAACATACAGACTGTGTCCCTGAGTCTGTCATTACATTACACAATGTCCTTGCCAGCAGTTCGTCTCTGTAACTGAATACACACCGAGCCTCTCCACCACTGCCTGTGCGAGGCATGTGTAGCACCTTTCACCACATGCTGGCATGGCAAGAAGGAACTTTATTTACTTCTATCGTTTGCCATCTGCTCCATGCACTGCAGCCTGGACCCCGGTCGGCTGCACTTGCTATTGTGAAATACGACCTTGTTATATGGAGAGGGATATGGAAAGATTGTTAAGAGATTTAAAGGGGGGTAAAACTAATAAAGATATAAACCCTGGACATCAGAAAGCCTGTAAACAATGCACTCACTAATATGCAAGAGTACAATTACTATTGGTACTACTATTATTACTACTAATACCACCACCACCAATAATATTAATAATAATAATCATAATAATAATAATAATAACAGTACAAAAACAGTAAATAAAAACATATTATCCATGATATGAATTTTGCATAAAATTATTAGTCACTCTTATGTTTTAACAATTTCCGGAATGAAGTTCTAGGAAAATTATTATCTAGTATAAAGTTCTAATAAAAATATAGTATGGAGTGTAAAGTTCTAATAAATGATTATCCAGAATTTCTAAGAAGTTCTAGTGCAGGTATTATACAGTATGAAGTTCAGGGAAACCTAATATCCAGTAAGAAATACTAGTAAAATAAATATCCAGTATGGAGTTCTACATAAATGATCATAAAGAGTAAAATTATTGTCCAGTATAAAGTTGTAATTACAGTATAATCCAGTGTTATGTTTTAATAAACATATTAGCAACTATGATATAAAATGTATACCCAGTGTAAAATTCGAATAAAATCATCACCTTCTAATAAAGGTTTTGTGCAGAATTAAGTTCTACTAATTTCTTTTTATTCAGTATAAAGTTCTAATAAAATTATTACCCAGTATGATGTTCTAGTAAAAGTATGATCCAGTATGAAGTCCATGTGAAATAAATATCCTACAGTATGTTCTAGAAAAACATGCAGTATAAAGTTCTAGCAAAATTATTCAGTATGAAGCTATAACATTAATATCCAGTATGAAGCTCTAATACCATTAATATCCAGTATGAAGTTCTAATACCATTAATATCCAGTATGAAGTTCTAATAACATTAATATCCAGTATGAAGCTCTAATAACATTAATATCCAGTATGAAGTTCTAATAACATTAATATCCAGTACGAAGCTCTAATAACATAAATATCCAGTATGAGGCTCTAATAACATTAATATCCAGTATGAAGTTTTAATAACATTAATATGCAGTATGAAGTTTTAATAACATTAATAACCAGTATGAAACTCTAATAACATTAATATTCAGTATGAAGTTCTAATAACATTAATATGCAGTATGAAGCTCTAATAACATTAATATCCAGTATGAAGTTCTAATAACATTAATATCCAGTATGAAGTATTAATAACATTAATATCCAGTATGAAGTTTTAATAACATTAATATCCAGTATGAAGCTCTAATGACATTAATATCCAGTATGAAGTTCTAATAACATTAATATCCAGTATGAAGTTCTAATAACATTAATATTCAGTATGAAGCTCTAATAGCATTAATATCCAGTATGAAGCTCTAATAACATTAATATCCAGTATGAAGTTCTAATAACATTAATATCCAGTATGAAGTTCTAATAACATTAATATCCAGTATGAAGTAGAACAAATAGCAAATCATGTCTCAAGCACATGCAGTAAGTTGGTAATTACAGTGTACAGTACAGTGGTCTAGAGCTGTCACTGTATGAAGTATCAGCAGTTCTGAATGACCGATGACTCCAGACCTTTGACCAGTGCACTGAAAAGTCTGATTATTAGATTAGATTAGATTAGATTAGGGAAAGAGATCCTCGCTTACAGTCATTGCTGAGAAAGACCTGGTTGGAAAGTCTCTTGGTGTCCAGCCGATGTCCTTATGCTGCTCTGTCCATTTACGCTGCGCTGCTCTGACCTACTGTCCCTCCTCTGTCCACTGGAGCTTGGCGAGTGTGAAGGGAGCCACTTTATCAGCTGTGTGTATTTTGGAGTGACTGCCTGTTCTTCTTGCACTGTGTGTGTGTGTGTGTGTGTGTGTGCACGTTCATGTGTGTTTGATTGGTCTGTTCTCCAACAAGCCCGACCCATCTCCACTAACATATATCATCAAGCTCTGCTGCTTCTCACTTTCTGTGTACATGTCTCTCATTCTTACTCTCTCTCTCTCTCTCTCTCTCTCTCTGGGCTGCTCTTGTGTGTGTGTGTGTGTGTGTGTGTGTGTGTGTGCGTTTGTGCTCATGTTACTCTTTTCTCTCAAAGAGAAGAACACTGCACATTCTGCTGCCTGCTGTTCCTTGCTTTTCCAGCAGGGGCAGAATTTCATCGTTGGAGTTCCAGAGACAGGTTTAGTGACCAATCTCAAAACCTACAGCATCCAAATACAAACCTGTCCCTCGACCAGGAGATGGACATATATACGACATTTCTTAGTGAGCCTTGGCTGCTCAGAAGCTCGGACTGGTGAGAAGATCTTGCCTGGAGGACACTGGAAGGGCCTCCAGCCGGCCTGTATGTTGGAAGTTGATGGATAGTCGAGTTAAGCCATAGTATAGATCTGAATAATGCCAGACCTTAGCCAGAGTAGCCATAACTTTTGGCACCTGTCAGCACCTTTTAGGAGCCCTAATGAAGGTTTAGCCCCCCCCCCGCCAAAATCCCTAAAGCTCCAGTGCCGCCCCTGGTTGGAGCATTTAGAGATTACGGTTCAGTCATGTTTTGATTGGCACTTGAACATGTGCTGCATAATTCCAAGGGGGGCTGAATAGGGGTTCCACATAGTACCGAAATTGAGGTTCTTAGGCTTGCAACCATTTTTTGATAAAGTTCTACATTAAACGGAAATTCCACCAATCTGAAGATGCCTAAACCAAACAAAGACTTCAGAGGACTCCTTGAGTTGTTATAGGTCAATATAGAGCCACTGCCTTACGAAAGAACCCTTGAGGAACCCCGAACATAGAGCACTTGGAGCACGTTAGGTGCTGTTCCTACTCTCTAAAAGAAACCTCCTGGAAAATGGACAGACGTGGTCCTCCAGAGGCAACTCAATGAACCCTTTGGATTCTGGAAAATGGATAGGAGTGGTTCTCCACAGGCAACTTAACGTACCTCCAGGATTCTGGAAAATGGACATACATGGTTCTCCAGAGGCAACTCAATGAACCCTTTGGATTCTGGAAAATGGATAGAAGTGGTTCTCCACAGGCAATTTAATGTACCTCCTGGATTCTGGAAAATGACAGAAATGGTTCTCCAGAGGTAAATTAATAAACCCTTTGGATTTTGGAAGGTGGCTAGCCTCTGGAGAACCATTTTGGTCCATTTCCCACAATCCAAAGAGTCCGTTGAGATGTCTTGGTTCTATATGGAACCACTGTGTTTACTAATAAATGAGTGAAGGGATGGTGTGGGGGGATGTCAGCAGCTGTTCTGCTTTCAAAGAGCAAACTCCTGGAAAACAGACAGATATGCTTCTCCAGAGGCTCTCCGGAGGCTTATCTGCATAGCAGGGTTCCACAAGGACCACCGAAGCTCCAGGTTTCCAGTCTGTCTCTTCACCCATCCCCTTACCCACCTCCCCTTTTTGACCGAACCTGGGCATTCTGTCATTTGTCTGAGTGACAAAAGCAACAGCTGAAATTCCACCTCGCAGGAAGGCTCGCTGCAGCCCCCCGCTGGCCTGGAGCCAAACCCTGCTCCACCCTCTGCCAGCTCCCATTCTGTCTATTTTTCTCTCTCCGCATGTCTCAACACCTGCCTTTGCCTTCTCGAATGGATTTCCCATGATACAAACATGGCAGGGCCACTTCAGCTTACATAAGGCAAACAGTCCCTGTTATCGCGACAGTGGTCATGCGGACCTCTGCAGCTGTCCCCCGAAGCGAGCGACTAGCGCTAAACCGTCCTCAGGCGTCCTGCGATACGCACAGCCAGTGGTCAGATGTTGCACAGTAGGTGCGAGAAATTAGCGGTCCAGTGGTGTGCATGTGAACCATCCCGGGCAGTGCTACATGAACTCAGTGAAAAGTGCTGGGATATTAACACTGTAGGAGTGGGCTACTGGCTCAGACCAAGCCAAGGATGAAATTTACACACTTTTCCCACCATGAACAGATCGGCCAAAGACGTGTTCGGTGTCTTAAGCTTGTTCCTACAGTTTCAGCAGTTGAGGAAGCCAAAGGGTTTGTTCACTTGTCATGGTTCAATACAGCACCATTGGCGTACTAAAGAACCCTTAAGGAACCCTGGACGTAGAGCACTAGAAGGACGTTAGACTCCTGGAAAATGAATAGAAGTGGTTCTCCAGAGGCAGCCAAACAAACCCTTTGGATTCTGGAGATTCTGGACAATGAATAGAAGAGGTTCTCCAGAGGCAACCCAACAAACCTTTTGGATTCTGGAGATTCTGGACAATGAATAGAAGAGGTTCTCCAGAGGCAACCCAACAAACCTTTAGGATTTTGGAGATTCTGGAAAATGAATAGAAGAGGTTCTCCAGAGGCAACCCAACCAACCCTTAGGATTCTGGAGATTCTGAACAATGAATAGAAGAGGTTCTCCAGAACCAACCCAATGAACCTTTAGGATTCTGGAGATTCTGGAAAATGGATAGAAAAGGTTGTCCAGAGGCAACCCAATGAACCTTTTGGACTCTGGGGATTCTGGAAAATGTATAGAAGAGGTTCTCCAGAGGCAACCCAACAAACCTTTAGGATTCTGGAAAATTGATAGAAAAGGTTGTCCAGAGGCAACCCAACGAACCTGTAGGATTCTGGAGATTCTGGACAGTGAATAGAAGAGGTTCTCCAGAGGCAACCAAACAAACCTTTTGGATTTTGGGGATTCTGAAAATGGATAGAAGAGGTTCTCCAGAACGTTTGGGATTTGGAAAATGGCAAATCCTCTAGAGAACCATTTCTGTCCATTTTCCAAAACCCAAAGGGTTCATTGAGTTGTCTTGGTTCTCTATAGAACCACTGTGTTTACTAATGAACGAGTGGACATGTACATGTAGAGGGGATGTCCGCAGCTGTTTCTACTTTCAAAGAGCAAACTTCTGGAGAACGTACAGAAATGCCTCTAATGTCTAAATATTTGGACATATAGTGTATAAGAGCTCAAAAAGGGGTACAAGGAAGTATCCAGTAGCTACGCCACTGGTTTGCACGATGCTAGTTGGTGGTAATTGACTTCCGTGGCTCGTTAGCATCGTTAGCAGTGCAAAACTGAATAAGCGAACTTTTCCAGATACTGAAATTCACTGTACGTTGTAGGTGAGGGCGGAATCTGTGTGGGCCTACTTCCAGTTTTAGACAAAACTGGAATGGGGTTATTGCAGGCGCTGGGGTTTAGCACTGAAATTGGACGTTGCATGCCCTCCTGCTGTGGTGTTTGCTGATGGTGTCCCTAGAAACCATCACCCCCCCCACAGACCTGGACATCTTTTGGACACGTAACTTGAGTTCGCTACCCAGTACAACAACAGCGATTAACGGTCCCGCCACGCGCTGTCCTCTTCTTTTCCAGTGTCCAGTGGCCCATCGGACATGGCGTAATGTTATTTCAGCTGCTGAAGGAACATCGTGCACCAACAGAATGCCCAGATTGACCCAGCATTAAAACTAAGACGCTTTCCCATGACAGCAGTGATATACCCCCTCACTATTCCATCAGGCCCCTCTACACTTACTGCAGGACACCGCCTCTAAGTGGACACTGTGGGCTATAGCAGCAGATGACGCTTGTGGACAAACGACAGAAGGTGTTTATGTCAGCTAGTCATACCGCAGACGCCTCGGACAACAGTAGTTTTGAGTTACAAGCCCCCCCACACACACCCCGGACCACCCCTGCCTTTAAAAAGCCTGAATGCAAGAGATTGTATCAGTCAAAATTAATTATGACAGGTTATATTTAGATGTCTTTAACCTTTGGTTCAGTTGATGGCAGGCGGCCCACCAGCCTGCATATCGGACCGTGTGCAGTGCTGGCTCTCGGGCACGGCCACGTGCACTGCACATTTCTGTGTTTTCTCCATTCCTGACTCAGCCAATGCTGGCCTGATGAGCTGATGAGCTGAGTCAGGCGTGTTAGAGGAGGGGGAGGTAGAAATGTAGTGCCTATGAGATGGGATTGAGAAAGACTGGCCTGCAGCTTTACTGTGTGGTATTTTCATCCATTTAATCCAGTTCCGAGTCTTTGCTTTAACCACGGTGCTCAGAGCGCTATCTGGTGTCCTCAAGGCCCCATTAACGCCCATTATCCCCAGCCGGCTGCAGCAGCACCGATGTGGACGCTCTCAGAAGGTAAATAAAGGAGTTGCGGTTCTGCAGTGCAGTGGAACCTGAAAACAGACCATAATATCTGACCCTTTATTAAACTCTCACGGAAACGCTCTGTTTTACCAGCGGGAGAACCGGGAGAACCGCTCGCTCGGCTTTCTGTGTTTATAAACCAGCACTGAAGAACCCATCCAGAACCGAATGAAGGCTAACGCTAATGCTAACACACACACACTCGCTATAGAAACCCCAATCACACACACACAGCACATTCCCCCACTATGAACCAGTTATTACACACCAGTAGACCAACAACAACCACAGATACCAGTCCAGAGTGTGTACCACTACACATACCTGACTGCAGTGTTGTAATGGAGCTGGGAGCTGATTGGTCAGGGAGGAGATCAGACTGGATTATTAGATATTAAACATTATAAAACATAATTTTAAAATTTTAAGTCTCGACTAAATTAAATCAGTCAGTCCAGAAAGTCTGATTATAGAAACTGATGCTAAAAATAAAGGGATTTACTGATCGGGTTAATCAGCAGCTTGTCTGATCTAAACTGTGGGGCTGGATTATTATTATTATTTATACACACACATTAAGATGCATTAACAGACTCGGATCAGAACAGGTGGCAAAATACTGAATGCAATCAAATCTAGTAGAAAGTCTTCTTCCCTGGACAGTAGAGACAGTCACTCCAACAAAAGCAGGATATACTCTATTTAATGCCCTTGATTTCAGAAGAAACAACGAACGAGCAGGTGTCCCAATACTTTTGTCCCTTCCTTCCCTGTTCTTAGACCCTATTCAAGACAAATAACCCATTTTTAGTGCTGTATAGAACCCCTTTAGCTTAGTGTGTACAGAAATATACTACTCGACAAAGGTCCAGTCCCGAACCGTGAGCTGTGGGCTGCAAGGCCCTTCATGACTTGGACTAATGATAGCAAAACATGCTAACTATCCATCAGTGGGTGACACTCGGGTCATGAGGGGTCTGACACCAGCGCCCAGTTCATGGCATGGCCAGTACTGTACTTGTGTTTGCTCATTGTTATTAGGGGAACGTGGATATGCTAAAAACGTAAAGCCTGGGCAGAGGTTTCCGACCTTAGCACATTTCAGCCTTCACCCTCCCAGCACTGGCGGCACTTAGATGGCAGGTTGGAATTGCTTATGGACAAATTGGTGGAAAAACGTATTTAAAATCCTCCCCGAATGAGTGACGTATAGTCCAATGGCCCAGTTGTCCCAGTCGTCCCAGTACCATCTTATTTTCTCAGCTGTTCAATCGCTGCTTAGCAACTGTTGCTATCCACCATTGCTCCTAGCCTTCAGTTATTTATCAGCGCGCCAGCATTTGTTTATTCGAAGCTCAAGAGATGTGCGCCGGATTAGGTGGGTCGCATGATGACTGCACTGCCGTCCCCACTGTTTGACATTGTGGGCCTACCCTTTTTTTCACAGGCCTATCTAACAGGCATTTGGGCCTAGACACTAAAGTACACGTGAGGAAGGAACTCGAGAGGAAGGAACCATCGACTGACCAGGCCAGGGCCCAGGTCCTCTGACTGCCTGAGGCCTTGGGTGGCCTTGGGTGACGACAAGGCCTGAGGCGTCTTAAAAACTGGGGTCAGTCCACTGTAGATGCACATAACAGCCTGCCAGGCCATTAATGCGCAAACCTTCAAAACTTCAGCAACTTTACAGGAGAAGGAGAACCCCTCCTTACGTCTGGCTGTGTCGAACCGTAAGACAAGCTGCCTAATCAGACTGAGGCAGGAAGACTCCCAGTCATGTCTGAACCGAAGTTTAGTGATCCAGGCTTCTGTTTTACTGGGGAAAAATGCTAATGGATAATGAGAACACAGCTAAACGTGCATATCTAGCATATCTAGCTGTCCATACCTTGGAAACGCCAAGACGTATCGTTGCCTTCCTGATTCGGTTGGACAGACGCTGCCTTTTGAGGCAACGTGAACAGCAAGGCATCAAGTCAGCTAGCTACCTCCAGTTTAGTGAGACACAGCCTTTACTTTATTTGCTTTAATACTAAATAATAACACAGTATATGTAATGCTGAATATAACATACATAATACTAATACAACTAATAATAATATAACATACATAATACAACATGAACAAGTAATATTATTTAAATAAATAAACAATGATGTAGTATTACTATTAATATATAACTATACTATATACTATACTATATACTACAGTTTATATATAGTATAGTATATAAACATTAGAATGTACAATTGTTTTACATTGACTTCCATGAAAAGTTACGTTTTCCCCTTGAACTTATATATAAAAACGATTGAATATTAACTTCAATATAAATTATATTATATAAATGTATATTATAATATGCACATATTAATATAACATGTATATGTTTTTTTATGCAGCATTACTTTTGCATGTTATATGTCTAGTAACTATACAAGCGTTATTGTTATTTTTTGTTAATTATTATAGAAATATGATCTAAATGATATGATATGAATGTATATTATATTATATTTGGCACATTTAACATTTAATTGGGGATAAAAGATACATGTGACATAACTTTTTGTACACACCACATTTGTAATATGTCATATAAAGCAGATATTGTGTTTTTATATAGCTGAATATATAGTAGTATATTTAGGCACCATTACTTTTGCATGTTACATGTCTTGTATACGTAGTATTACCATTAATATATAACTATACAATATATTTATATATATATATACACACACACACACACACACATATATATATAGTATAGTATATAAACATTAGAATGTACAATTGTTTTACATTGACTTCCATGAAAAAAATAAATATTATCATTTAGGTAATATTTCTATATTAATTAACAATAACTTTTGTATCCTTTTTTATGTGGCATTACTTGTTATATTTTTAGTAACGATACAAACGTTATTGTTAATTATTATAGAAATATTATGATAATAAT
The DNA here is from genome assembly GCF_030463535.1 of Salminus brasiliensis. Taxonomy (NCBI): domain Eukaryota; kingdom Metazoa; phylum Chordata; class Actinopteri; order Characiformes; family Bryconidae; genus Salminus; species Salminus brasiliensis. Next base: position 44,681,242 of record NC_132882.1, read on the forward strand.
ATGATAACGAAAATGATATTATATTATATTTGCATAATTAACATTTAATTGGGGGAAAACATGTGACATATCTTTTTAATAGTGTTTTAAAATAATATATATATATATATATAGATAGATATATAGATACATAGATACAGATATTTTTTATGCGCCATTACTTTTGCATGTTATATGTCTAGTATATAGTAGTAAAGTAATGCCACATAAAAAGGATACAAATGTTATTGTTAATTAATATAGAAATATGACCTAAATGATAATATATATATAAATAGGTAGATAGATATAGTATAGTATATAAACGCAAACAAAAACCTCCATTTGAATTTTTGTGAAAATGTAGTATATAAAATGTTAATATTTAACATTAAACTATTGAACAGAACCAGAACCAGAACCTGCTTTTATTATAACACGTGAACAACCTGTTAAACAGCCCGGCCCGCGTTTCTGTTCCTGTTTACTCTGCAGACTCGCTCCTCAGAGCCTCTGCAACAGTTCAGCCATCCTAATCCACACCTGCCCCGTCCTCAAAGCCCGTCCTCGGTCCAGATTTCGCTTTAATAAAACATTTATTGCCGTAAAATCATAAATATTAAAGCATGGGTTCGGTGAACCGGGGGGGGTGCGGCCCTTCCGCTCTGAGGGAACGGAAGCGGAATCGCCGCCATCTCCTCGTACCGAGCAGCTCCAGGGTCAGTACTGAGATTATTGTGGGAAATAGGGTCGATTCACTGCACGCGGGCGCGACACGGCTCGGGTTCCCTGTAGAATGAACATCACACGTGTGGTCGGGCACGGTAAAGCGGGTCAGCGCGGGGCGGAACGGCCGCAGGCAGCCGTGTGGTGTGCGGTGGTCGCTGGTGGCTGCAGTTGCTACAGTAACGCGCGGTGAGCTCCGCTCCGCGGCGCGGCGCCTCTTTCCGCTCCCCCCGGGTTTCTAAAGCCGCTCTCGGACACAAAAATCAGGCTTCGGCTGAGCCCTGCGGCTCCGCACCTCTCCACCGCTCACTCTTTCCTTTCCATGTGTCTGTCGCCGCCGCCGTCTCCGTCTCCGCCGCCGCCGCCGCTCCGGAGCTGAACGGTAAGTAGAGTAGGGCAGAGGTGGCCGGTCCAGGTCCGGAGAGTGAGAATCCAGCCCGGGATTCCGTCTCAGCTGCCTGCACAGCTCCGCCGCAGCCGAGCCACCCAGGCAGTGGGAGCCAAGTCCCGGGCTGGATTCTCACTTCCCGGACCTGGATCGGCCTCTGTTGGAGCAGGGTTATCTAACCTTAGCTACTCGGCTCGCTCTCGTCTAACTGATCGGGCACTGCAGCGGTTCACGCGACTTTTTGGAGACGGGGTTTCACTTGACCCTACTTCAGCTCACTTTGGGGGCTTTTCTGCCGCGTGTCGCGGGTTTGCTGCTGAGAAACCCCGAGAAACCGAGGAGTTGCGACCGTGGGTGTGGGGCTGAGCTCGGTTAAGTCAACACGGTGTGTTCCCCTCTGTGTGTGTGTGTGTGTGTGTGTGTGTGTGGTGGGGTCAGTCATATCGTCGCTGTCACGTCAAAATTGTGTGTTTTTATTTTTAGTCGTTTGGTCATTTGTCACTTTTTTGACGTAATGTGAATCTGACTGCTGTTCTTTACGTTGTTTTGCGATTTCCTGATGAATGGACCAATAAAAACGCTCCAAAATTGCATAATAATGAGCTCGGTTAACATTGACTTCCATTGAAAGTGGAGAAGGATGGTTTTCTTTTTCTTCTTGGAGATATGAGGTTTTAAAACTCTTTAACTATCAAATGACACGTGTTGATTTGTGTTAAAGTGAAATTAAGTAAAAACTATTTTATATGTTTAAGTGGACCAATAGAAACGCTCCAAAATTGCATAATAATGAGCTCGGTTTACATTGACTTCCATTGATTTAAGGTTGGTTTTCTTTTTCTTCTTGGAGATATGAGGTTTAAAACTCTTCAAATATCAAATGACACGTGTTGATTTCGCGTTAAAGTGATTTTAAATATACTTTTAATTTTAAATATTTGAGTGGACCAATAGAAACACTTCAAAATTGCATAATAATGAGCTCGTTTTACATTGACTTCCATTGAAAGTGGAGAAGGTTGGTTTTCTTTTTCTTCTTGGAGATATGAGGTTTTAAAACTCTTTAACTATCAAATGACACGTGTTGATTTGTGTTAAAGTGAAATTAAGTAAAAACTATTTTATATATTTGAGTGGACCAATAGAAACGCTCCAAAATTGCATAATAATGAGCTCGGTTTACATTGACTTCCATTGATTTAAGGTTGGTTTTCTTTTTCTTCTTGGAGATATGAGGTTTAAAACTCTTCAAATATCAAATGACACGTGTTGATTTCGCGTTAAAGTGATTTTAAATATACTTTTAATTTTAAATATTTGAGTGGACCAATAGAAACACTCCAAAATTGCATAATAATAAGATCGTTTTACATTGACTTCCATTGAAAGTGGAGAAGGTTGGTTTTCTGTTTCTTTTTGGAGATATGAGGTTTTAAAACTTTAAATCTTTAAATATCAAATGACCCGTGTTGATTTCGCGTTAAAGTGAAATTAAGTAAAAACTAAAAAAATGTAGATTCATATTTACTAATATATTTGAGTGGACCAATAGAAACGCTCCAAAATTGCATAATAATAAGATCGATTTATATTGACTTCCATTGAAAGTGAAGGTTGTTTTTCTTTCCTTTGTTTTGTTTTTCTTTTTGGAGATATGAGGTTTTAAAACTTTAAATATCAAATGACACGTGTTGATTTGCGTTAAATACGTAAATAAGTAAAATAAAATGAGTTATTCATATTTACGAATATATTTGAATGGACCAATAGAAATGCTCCATATAACTTGGATTAAAATATTTCCATTGACTTCCATTGATTTTTTTTTTTTTATTATTAATTTTTTAATGTAAAGTTACTGTATGTAATAGATGTTATGAGAAGTTATGTGGTGACCTCCACTCTTCTACTCTTCTATCCTGTTGTTTTCCCTCAGGCCTTAAAACCGGCCTATGTGACCTGAGGAGGCGTTGCTAGTCGCCCCCAGCCGTCTGTAAGGTTGCCGCCGTTGTCGGCCGGGCCGGGGGCTCCTCGTAGCCCACGTCTAATAACGCCTTTCTAATAAACCCCCTCGCTTTTCTCACTCCTCATTCAGAATCAACAGTGGGAGGCACGCGTTGGCTCACAGCTCGCTTCACCTCCACTGCTGTTTGCTCTCCGGTTTGAGGTTTAACTTTGTACACACACACACACACACAGACTCGAACACAGGTTTTGATTTGGCTGAAGCTGTTAGGACTTTGCCCCAGGCATCTCCACACCGGCCGTGGAGCTGTTATCGGCGCAGGGTTGTGTAATCCTGTTTGTTCAGTGTGTCGTCTGCCACTCCTTATCACTCTGCTGTGCAGGGAGTTGTGGTAGGGCTGGGCGAAGCGACTGGACTGCAGTGTCCCGATACTGGGAGGCGGTTGTGCTCGGTATCTGCCGGGGGCGACTGATAAGTTGGAACAGGCGGTGGGGCTGAATACGGTCAGGTTGGGTTAAAGGGTTGGTTCACAGATGCTGATGGTCAGACGCGGTTGTCGTACATAAACCTTGTATCTTCATGTTTTGGCATCATTTAAATCTGGTTGTTCTTTATGTTGTTTCGTTATAAACGGAGCAATAAAAACGCTCCGAAATTTTTCTTTCTTCTTTAAAGCTGTCGTTTTGAAAATACGAGGTTTTTGCATGCCGGTTATGATATTATTGTTCGAACAGTACGGCTTAATTGTATAGTTTTGCTGAAGGCCAATTTATACTTCTGTTGTTTTTCTATATTAATTATTTATTTAAATGTCAAATTTCTCCTTTTGTCCCCCAATTTTTCGTCAATGCTCCCGACACTAAGAGGATAAGGATTTAACACACGCCTCCTCCGACAACATATCCTAAGAGTGGTGAGGGCAGAGAGCGCCATCTACCAACCCGGAGAGAGATCAGCGAATTGTGCCCTCTCTGACTCCGGCCGCTGATGGCAAAATGACGTGACCCCCCCACCCCCCCATCCCATTGTTTGGTAATACGGCAAGAAAGTCAACACTGTGCCCCTTAGAGCCTGTAGGGAGGCCCACACTTTGTCACTCTCATAAACTACATTACTGGCCCCAAAATAGACCCCTGTGGGGCTCCTGATAAGCTAAAACCAAGCGGTTGCCAAATAATTCACAGTAGTTTCTGCATAATAACTGACTAATAACTCAATTCTGGCGAGGGGGGGCTTCTAACCCCTTGAATCCTAATGTTGAGTCAACCCCAGAAGCAAAAATCAGCGTTTAGCTAAACTTAGCCTGGGTAAAACACTTAGTCTCAGCCCATATTTACAATACTACTAGTCTGTTGTTCTGTAGAGATGTACTGATCCGTGTTTTTGGAGATTGTCTATACCGTTCCAGGACCACGTTAAAAATTGTATACAGTTCCGAGCCCCAGCTGAGAGTCGTGACTTCCTGTGGAGAATTGCACAGCGGAGCTCAGAGTGTGGTTAGCTGTATTTGCAAGCTTAGCTGATACTCACTGTACTGGGCTGAGTGATGGGCTCTCGTGTGGTGTTTAAGGCAGAGCTACTTTTACATGCGAGTTTGGGTCCGATACGATAAACACTGGCCTGGAACCGTGAGGGAGGTCCGTATTGCCATCTAGTGGTTGAATGAGGGACTGCAGCATGCTATGATCTCACGCAACGCTCTAAATTAGTGCCGATACATGTCTGATCGATACATGTCTGACCGATCGTTTTTCACACGTCCGTTCGCCTAAAGCGTCCTCATGTAGGTGTTTTACCTTAAATGTCCTAGAATGTCGGACTCTGTTTATCTTGCCCCACCTCTGCACGCTTATCAGCCCCGTAACATGCATTTCTCAAACCCTTCAATGGCATTCCTCCACCCGGAACGCTAATGTAGCTTAGTTTTCGTGGAGCGTCATGTGTGGACAAATTCCCGTAAGATGACTTTTACTTTTATGACCTCTGTTGCATTTATGACAATACGTTTATTTATCTTTATTACGCTGCTGATAAAACGTTCATTTTGCTACACAGCAGTAAAATGGGGGGTGTAGGAGGTGGGGAGGAGGAGGAGGAGGAGGAGGAGGGCTAGTGAGTCAATGAATTGATGAATGTATGAACCGATTAAACAGGTAACGGTTGGTTTCAGCCGTGCTTTTTAGGAGAGGGCCCAGTGTCTGTTCGAGCTTTAGCTGTTCTGCTGTGAATGTGAGCGTTAGCGCTGACCCTCAGGCTTTCAGTGTTTGTTGTCCAAACAGTCAGAATCTAGTGGTCACCGAACAGCCCTGTCTGTCTGCCTGTCTGTTTCTATACAAACACCAATTTACGGATTTACAGTACAGAGAATAAAGGCATTTGGGGGGTGGTCGGGATGAGTGGGGTGGGACGGGATAAATGGGAATGGTGCGGGGTTGAGGGATGAGTATGGAAGGGGATGATGAGTGAAAGGGTTGGCTGGGTGGTTGTGGGGATGAGTGTGGATGGTACAGGGATTAGTGAATGAGTATGGATGGGGTGGGGATGAGTGTGCATGGTGCAGGGGTTGGCGAATGAGTATGATGGGGCGAGGATGAATAGGGATGAGTATGGATGGGGTGGGGATGAGTAGACGGTGCAGGGGTTGGCGAATGAGTATGGATGGGGCGAGGATGAGTGGTTGGGGTGGGGATGAGTGTAGATGGTTTAGGGATTGTCGAATGAGGATGAATAGGGATGAGTACTGATGGGGTGGGGATGAGTGTAGATGGTGCAGGGATTGTCGAATGAGGATGAATAGGGATGAGTACTGATGGGGTGGGGATGAGTGTAGATGGTGCAGGGATTGTCGAATGAGGATGAATAGGGATGAGTACTGATGGGGTGGGGATGAGTGTAGATGGTGCAGGGATTGTCGAATGAGGATGAATAGGGATGAGTACTGATGGGGTGGGGATGAGTGTAGATGGTGCAGGGATTGTCGAATGAGGATGAATAGGGATGAGTACTGATGGGGTGGGGATGAGTGTAGATGGTGCAGGGATTGACAAATGAGTATGAATGGCCCGGGGATAAATAGGGACGAGTATGGATGGGGAGCGGCTTGAGGGATGAGTATAGAAGGGGAGGATGCGTGAGTGGGTGAGCTGGGGTGTTGTGGGGATGAGTAGGGTTGGGACGGGGATGAATGGGAATGAATGTAGTGGGGTTGATGGAGCTAAGTACGGAGGGGGCGGGGCATCTTTAACAGTGTTTATATTCTGTTATTTCACGAGTGCTGTAGCCATTTGAGTCCCGACATAATGATTTTATCAGATCTCACGCTGCGAGACGGACATGTTTGTTTAGATGTCCGCAGTGACGTCCCTCAGACAAACGGCGTCGCTCTCTGTTTCGGTTTTGTTGATGCCCCCTGGTTCTGTCTCTGTGTTTCTCTGCAGTTTTTGAATCTCCCCGGCTCGTGTGGGCCCTGATGTGGCCGTGCGGAGGTCTGGAGCAGCGGACAGGCTAAAGACTGACCTGAGCACCCACACGGAGACGGAGAGCGAGAGGGAGGAGACTGAGACAGAGAGACACGTGTCCAGGTAGGGATGTAACTGTAACTGTAACTGTGTTGGGATGTGAACAGTTAGCCTCTCTGTGTAAAACAACAAACACAAATCCTTAAAAATCTAATTACGTAAATTACGACTTCATTCAAGCAAAAGTTCTCAACTTTTTTTTTTTTTAAAGATTCTTTTGTTGTTGTTTGTTGTTGTTAAAATGGATCAGCACCTCTCTGAACGTCTGACTGACTGACTGTGCTCCAAATCGAGTTCTAATGTCAGATTCTGTCCTCCTAAAAAAATCCAAAAAATTAAGTATAAAAAATTGTCTTGCTTGGTGCCCCAAAACTCTGGAACTCACACAGACACAGAACATTTAAAGTTTTAAAAAGCAACTAAAAACATACGTATTTAAATTAATTTATATGTTTCGTAGACATTAGTTAAATAAATAAAACAAAATATGACATTTTATTCATGCCTACATCATATCTGTTCTTTGTTGGTGGTGTTTTTTGTGTTTTATCTGTTTCTTCTAATTTAATAATATTATGTTTAATTGTATTATTATTTAATTATAACTATTTTTATTTTCTCTTATTTAGATTGTTTATTATATTTTGCATTTATTTGTTTTGGTTTTTGCGATTCATTTGTTTATTATTGTTTTGTATTACCTTATGTTGTAAAGCACTTCGGTGTTCTGCGTGTGAAGTATTATATAAATAAAGTAGGTATTATTATTATTGTTATTATTATTATTATTATTATTATTGTTACCGAATTGCCCCTAGACTGGACACTGAGGCAGATTCAAGCCATTTTATTGCATAAAATTTCAGTTTATCATTTTGTATAAATTCTATATAATAGTAATAAAAACAAACAAACCAAAAAAATATATATATATATTATTCAGTTCATATTATATCAGTTCAATTAAAATGTATTCATATAAATATAAAATATTAATACAATGTGTGTGTATATATAATATCTATATCTGTTATTATGTAATTTATATACATTTATTTATATGGCTCTTTTTACAACACTTGTTGTCACATGGCAGCTTTACAGAGATCCGGGTCCGAGCCTGAGCCTCTTTTGAGCAGCAACAGTGACAAGGAAAAACTTCCCTCGGGTCGAGAGGAACCAAGACTCAAAAGGGGAACCCGTCCTCCTCTGCCCGATAGCGCATTGTTATAAAAAGCTGATAGATGGCAACATAGCTAATATAGCTGACGAGTAATTAATATATGCTTAAGAGCAGATTTAGAGTACAGATAAGCTGAAGTGTGTACACACACACACACACTCTCCAGACTTTAAGATGCTGCGGCTGTTTTCAAGCTACTTAGCAAAGTTTAGTCCAAGTTTAAATTGATTAAATATATGAATATAAATATAAACATTAATCAAGTCCATTGATCTGGTATTACTAATCACCTCCACACGGTTTGAGCAGAGTGTGTGATGATTTAGGCCTCCCATGCTAATTTATCATTCAGTTCAGAAGGAGCAGTCTGATTGGCCGAGAGGTGTTCAGTGTGTGCCAGTATCTCCTGATGCCGGCGCTCCGAACACATCGTTTCTGTGTGTGTTTTCTTGACCTTTGTCTCGACCTTATTGACCTTGTTTTACAATCTCCCAGATTTCACAGGAACCTGATAGCCACCCTGTTGCCATGTCAACCTCATCGCTAAGACGACAAGTGAAGAACATTGTTCACAATTACTCTGAGGCAGAGATAAAGGTGAGAGGCGCTCTCTTGCACTCGTAGAGCTGGGCCATATGGAAAAAAATTATATCACAATATATGTATATATATATTTTAGACAGAATGTACAAAACTGTTCAAATATTCTCCCATATGGAGTACCGTGATTTTTTTTACTTAATATCCAGTATGAAGCTCTAATAGCATTACTATCCAGTATGAAGCTCTAATAACATTAATATCCAGTATGAAGTTCTAATAGCATTAATATCCAGTATGAAGTTCTAATAGCATTAATATCCAGTATGAAGCTCTAATAGCATTAATATCCAGTATGAAGTTCTAATAGCATTAATATCCAGTATGAAGCTCTAATAGCATTAATATCCAGTATGAAACTATAACATTAATATCCAGTATGAAGTTTTAATAACATTAATATCCAGTATGAAGCTCTAATAGCATTAATATCCAGTATGAAGTTTTAATAACATTAATATCCAGTATGAAGCTCTAATGACATGAAGTTTTAATGGCTCTGTAGAGAAGAAGTACTGCCAATAGAATAGGACTCTCTGGAGCAAATAAACGTGATGACCCTATTGGCTCCATGCTGCCTAATGCCAGGTGTGGGCTAGAGAGGGGTGTAAAGCCCCCCAGCTTTGGACTGGCTTGAGGTGGTTATCATCCAACACCCTGATGTTATTGTTGCTGAATGATGCAATCAAATCCTCACAGCAATGCTCTACTCAAAATCTAGTAGAAAGTCTTCTTCTCTGGACAGTAGAACAGTTACTCCAGCAAAAGCATGATCAGCTCTTTTTTTAACACCCTGATTCCAGAAGACACAGTGAACAATGAGCAGGTGTCCAAATACTTTTGTCCGATTTTGTGTGCAATTATTTATTAGCATGCTGTCGTTTCCAAAACATCTCGCACGTCGTGTGAAGCGTCTTAAAAGTCCTGCAGGGACGGTCTAGCCTTCTGCACCTCAGTCTGCGCTGTAGTCGGTTCGTGTGGAAAGTGAGGCGGATGTTTGAAGAGCAGCGGTGAGAATCTGGTGATTTGAGTTTCGGCTGGAGGCTCTTCAGACGTTTCACTTCTGCCTTTCTGATCTATATTTATCACCACTTGAACGTAAGCTGATGCTTCATCTTTCCTTTAAACTACAAGCTTCTGGTTCACTGCCAGGAATAGCGTCGCACCAATCCCGTCGGAAAAGGAAGGGTCCCGTCTGTCCTGTGATTTATTTATTTGTTTGTTTGTTTGTTTGTTTGTTTATTTAATATCGGAGTAATTGCTTGAGGTTGAATGGCTGAGTTTGGGGAGGGGAGCCTGAATTCATGCTGAAGTGAACCTCACTGTACTTACTCTTACCTCACTTCTCCAGGTCAGGGAAGCGACCTCCAATGACCCCTGGGGTCCCTCCAGTTCTCTGATGTCAGAGATCGCAGACCTGACGTATAACGTAGTGGCCTTCTCGGAGATCATGAGCATGGTGTGGAAGAGGCTCAACGACCACGGCAAGAACTGGAGGCACGTGTATAAGGTCAGGAGATCGCATCGACCCTATTATTATTATTATTATTATTATTATTATTATTATTGTGCTCTTTTCTACAACACTGTAGCCCCAGGGGCTCTGTGTTGTCCCTGTTGTCCTGAGCTTCTATGGTTACAATGGTTTCCTTGGTGTCCAGGATTTCTGTTGCATTCAGGGGCTCTGTGGTATTCCGTGGGACCCGTGTTTCCGTGGTTACAAGGGTTTCCTTGGTGTCCTGCGTTTCTGTGGTACCCATGGTGACGAGGGTATCCGTGGTGTCCTTGTACCCAGGGTGTCCTGGGTTTCTATGGTTACAAGGGTTTTCCTTGGGACCCATGGGTTTCCGTGGTGTCCTGTGTTTTTCTGTAATTGCAAGGGTTTCTGTGGTTGCGAGGGTACCCGTGGTGTCCATGTAGCCATTGTTTCCAGGGTTTCTAGGGTTACCCATTGTTTCCTTGGTGTCCGGGGTTTTCGTGGTACCCATTGTTTCCATGGTTACAAAGGTACCTGGGGTGGGCCATGTACCCACTGTTATCTTGGTGTCCTGGGTTTTTCTGTGGTTACACGGGTTTCCTTGGTTCCCATGGTTTGCATGATTACAAGGGGGCCCGTGGTGTCCAGTGTTTCCTTGGTGTCCTGCGTTTTTGTGGTATCCAGGGTTTCTATGGTTACGGGAGTACCCATGGTATCCTGTGTACCCAGTGTTTACTTAGTCTCCGGTGTTTCCATGATGAGTGCTGTCATTTCCAGTGTTTCCTTGGTGTCCATAGTGTCTGTGGTGTAACGTAGTTTAAACTGCACAGAGCTCTTAGTGCACCCCCCTAGAGGCCGGATACGTCCTATACTCCTAAAATGAGCAGCGCCTCCTGCTGACTCTCAAGGGGATCCGTGTAGAAACGCTCTATTCCGCTCTGCTGCTGATTGAATGTGACGTGTCCACCCAGTCCACCCACCGGAGTGCTCTACAGTCCCTCTGATACAAACGCCACTGTGTTTAGACCCTCAGCAGCAACCATTTAGATGCTGTTCGTTAATTCATTAGCTAATTGCCAACAGTTCAGTTTTTCCTTCTTAAATAATTATGCTTAGATGTGAGACCTGCTCTCCCTGCTCTCCCTGCTTTTTCCTTACCTGTCGTCTCTGTGTCTGCAGGCTATGACTCTTATGGAGTATCTGATAAAGACGGGTTCGGAACGAGTGGCACAGCAATGCAGGGAAAACATCTACGCTGTCCAGACGCTCAAAGACTTCCAGTACATAGACAGAGATGGCAAGGACCAGGTAACGTCAATACACACACACACACACACACATGCGCACACACACTCTTACTAGGGCTACAATTAATGATTATGTTCTATAATTGCTTAACCTTTCAATAATTAGTCTTCAAATTATGGCTCCTGTAGTTTCCTCTTACCTCTTCACAGTACCACAATAGAAGCCAGATCGTCCCCTACCCTTCCTATAGTGCAGTACAATCTGTCAGCACCCCCCAAATGATCAGCTCCCAGAGCAAGTATCCTGAACCTGGCGGCACCTTTTTATTTTTTATATATATGAAACCTTATATCCGTCCCATAAGCTGGAGTTCTACCTCCAGTTCTCTTCCATTCACACACTCTCTCTCACACACACACACACATTCTAGAAAATTTTGCAGCCAAGGTCTCGTAGTACAAAGCGGAGGAGCTGAACTCTATAAAAGCTCTCCTCCCACTCGAGTTCTCGCACGCGGATGTGCTTCAGCCCACTCCTCGTACTCGCCTCGCGTTTCCAGTTGGGAAATCACCCACATCTGCCCGTTCACTTTCACACACTGCTGTGCTTTTGTGAGGCTAACAACGTCCAGTTAGCTGACCTTCGGTTCTGAACATAGAAACTAGCGTTCACGTTAGAACCGGAGGACGCAGTATTTGCCGGGTTGCTGAAGGGAGGAATGTGATTAGACTGAAATATTTAACCTGCTGCTGCTGCTGCTGCTGCACCACTGACTGCCAGGGTATCCAGTATCTCAGTTTTCGTGGGAAGCCGGTCATGAGGCGGTGCGGGGTGGTCATGGCACTCGTTTCTCAGACCCGCCAGCTTTTCCTGGCACTCTCCAGTGACCGTTTTGGACCGACCCCTTGTTTATTTACAGGGGTTTTTGTCCAAATGTGTGGCAGATATATGGAGCAAATGACGTCGGTTATGTAGAATCTGCTAAATTGTCGCTTTAATCGAGGGTTGTGGGTTCGAATCCCGCTCGCTCTGCTAGCCATCGGCAGCCGGAGCCAGAAAGAGCAATGACGTGCCTTGCTTTCTCCACATCACTAGGGTTCGGTTCCACTCTATCTGTTTAGTGCACTTTGTAGTAGGGAGCAACAATATACATGCACGATATGGACGAAAGTATTGGGACACCTCCTCATTTATTGTTCCTTCTGTAACCAGGGGCTGCATTGAGGGGATCTAAATCAGTCCGATGGAGAGGCGTTGGGTTTTGGGCGGCGAGTTTTACGTAGGGCACCCAGGCTCACGCTCAAGCCGTCTCAGGAGGGTCCTGTGAGAATTCGGCACCGTGGACGCACCGCTTCCACATTTGCTTGACCAGCACTTTCATTTCCGGTTAGCTCAGACCGCAGACGGTGTAAACAGAACTACTTTTCCAGTCTGTTTGGTGCACTTTGTAGGGGGTAGGGAGCGATTTGGGACACAAGCTACAAATTAGCTCGAGGAGCGTTTCCCAGCTCTGGTCCTGGCCCACTGCTCTGCGCATTGGAGCGCTTCCCCTGCTTCTAACACACCTGCTGTAAGGGTTGGCACAGGGCAGAGGCCACCTCCGACCACCGGGGGAGGCCTTGGGACCCTAATCGAGCTAACCAATGCCTGAGAGTTAGTGAGGTCAGGATGTTGGAGGATGATCACTATCCCACCCCACCCCAAACTCCCCAACTCATCCCGAAGGTACTGGACGGAGCATCATCCATCATTCCAGAGAACACAGTCGCTCCACAGCTCAATGCTGGGGAGGCTTTGTACCCCTCTAGCCCCCCTATCTGCTCTATTTTCTCTCTGTGTCAGCAATGGGTGCAACTTGACGTAGTTGAATGCATTTATTAGAAAGGGTGTCCGCAAACATTTGGACAGGTAGGGTATGTAAGTATATACGTGTGTGTGTGTGTGAGTTTGAGCTGCTTCTGTGTTCAGGGTGTGAATGTACGAGAGAAAGCCAAGCAGCTGGTGACCCTTCTGAAGGACGAGGAGAGGCTACGGGAGGAGAGGATCCATGCACTCAAGACCAAAGAGAAGATGGCACAGACGTCCAGTGGTGAGTGTCCAGCAGCTCTTGTCCACTTCTGTCTGGCGGAGGGACAGCGATGACTTCATGTCCTTCCATAAGACCAAAATATTGCCTTTAGTTGGCTAGTCGGTTAGCATTATGCTAACGTTTGCTTGAGCTGTTCCTTTGTGGGCTGAGAGGAACGGAGAGGATTGGTTCGTGAACAAGTCCCGGGCAGGGGACTCCCACGTTTTGCTCCGCCCACTTTTTATTGTTGATTATTTTTAGCTTCTGAAATGCTAACGCCTCGCTGTTCAACCCCCAGCGTCTTCGGCCCCCTCGGCTCCTGGTATAGGAGGGCTCCACCCGGGCCCGGATGCGGACCAAGCGTGGCCTCAGAGCTCCGGCGAGGAGGACCTGCAGCTCCAGCTGGCGCTGGCCATGAGCAAAGAGGAGGCGGAGCAGGTAAAGTCACTCAGCCAATCAGCCGTCAGCTCGTCTGTGTAGGTAAAGGTAAAACCGGCAATTGGAGGAAAGGCTCGCGGCTTTAGGTGGAGGAGTTTCCAAGTCTTGGACCAGACAGTTAAAGATGCTCGCTGCTCTTGGCGGTTGTTTCTGGGTAACTTTGGGTAAACTTCACTCTCCTGCTACAGTACCGTCCACAAACATTTGGCATTTTGCATCTTAACTGAAAAGTTAACGGAGCGGAACAGGGCCGGAAGAAGCCCGGCCTTCCTTGACCTTCCTATTGTTTATCTTGAGAAGATTGTAGATGTTCAAATGTGTCCAAATGTTTATGGACACTCCTTCTAATGAATGCATCCTCCAGCCTTGAGCTGTGGAGCAGTGGAAGAACTGTGTTTTCTGGTGGAGCTCCATCCAGTACTTTTCTGGTATTAAGTTGGGGATGATGATGATGATGATGATGAGGTGGGGTGGTGATCCTCCAACATCCTGACCTCACTAGCTCCAGCTCGTGTCGCTGATTGCGATCCAGTGCTCACAGCAATGCTCCTCCCCTTTAAAATCTAGTAGAAAGCCGCCTTCCCTGGACAGTAGAGACAGTCACTCCAACAAAACTCTTTAAAATGAGCAGGTGTCCCATTACTTTTGTCCCAGTGTAGCGTGTCTGGAGAGTGTTATGAGGGGCTTAAATGTCGAATGAGTCCGACACCTCGTGAAGGAGGAGCTCGAGTGGGAGTGGTTTATTGTCAAGAAACTTCTCTGATCTCTTTACAGCAGAGGTGAATGGAAGCAGGCGTCGGTCGCCATGACTACACCACCACAGATACAGCCCATAATTTATTTCCTATTTAAACCCACCAGTGAAGCTGCAACACAACAAAAGTCTTTTAACGAGTTTTATATGGAATGATGATGATGATGATGATGATGAGGGTAAAATAGTGAATAGAGAATCTCAGCTAATCCAGTTTTCTTTAGGGACTACTTTTTGCCGCACTACAGCCGCCCTGCAGCATGTATCCCTCCACCGTTTTAATGATCTGATTTTAAAAGCAGGTTCTAGAGCCGAACTCTTCTCAGAACTCTGGTAGAACAGTGTCTCAGGCATCAGGCAGCGTCTTCATCACCATTAGGTGAAGAACTTTCTGTGAGGAGCTTTTATTATTAGAGCTCCAGACGTCCGCTTCCGTTCACAGTGGACAAGCGCGCACATGTCCGTAGTTAAAAAAGGTACAACTACCCGTCCAGCTCTGCCTCTGTCTCTACTGTCCTGTCCCTAACGCTGCCTCTGTCTTCGGAGAAACCTTCTCCCTTCCAGACCTAACTCTCTCTCTCCCTCCTCCCTAACCCGCCTCCCTCCTGCCCTTGCCTTCCTCCTCCCTGCTAGCTTAGGTTAGGGACCGTAGCTGCCCAATGTACTTGCCCGTAGAGGCCCGGACTTCAGACTTGCCTGAGCTTTTGCACAAGGCCCTGCTCGCTCGCTCGCTCACTCACTCATTCATTCACACCTGTCCTTGCTTCCCCCCCCACCTCCCACCCCCTCCTCCCCCAGACTAGCGCTGACCCCCTGGAGGACGCTGAACTCCGCTACGCGCTCTCAATCAGCAAGGAGGCTCACCAAGAGGTCAGGGCTCAAGGTCCACCCCAACCACCAGGGTGGAGCCTCTCCCATTACCATTCTCTCTCTCTATCTCTCTCTTTTTTTTTTTTTTTTTTTTTTTGTGAAAATAAAAAAATAATAAAAAATTGGCAAATAAAAAATTTCTCAGTCTCTAATCAGAACGTGGATGAGGAATGGAGCCTCAGGGCTCTGTAGCCTAATTTCCGAGTAGAATCGGTTGCTCTCGCAGCTACACCTCAGTGCCAATGATCTGAAATGAAGCTCTTAATTCAAAACAATCATTTTGGAATCGAGTCTCTGTTCGTTTCCATCTATGCGACCCCTGAAGTCCTGTGTCGCCAGGAGGCCGACGTCATGCCCATATCTGTAGCTGACGAGGTCTACGGTGGATTACTGCATGTCCTTTTGGTAAACACACACCTTCCTAAACCCAGATACACTCCGATTATTTTATTTATTTTTAACAGATGCTGCTCTGCTTCGGGAGGTTTACGTTAAAGCCCCTGGGAACCTAAATCTGATCTGAGCTTAATAATAATAATAATAATAATAGATTTTAGATTTTCCCCCTTTTCTCTGAATCTAGTACTTCCAACTAACCCACCCGTAGCTCATTCATAGCTCCCCCTAGTGCTAGCACTGCTCCCGACAGCTAGAGGGGTACGCCTCCTCCCATACATGCAAAGCCAGGCACGCTTGGAGGAAAGTGCCGGGTCACCAGCTACGGCTTACAGATGCCTATGCCTGCCGAGCGAGCGAGAGAGAGAGAGAGAGAGAGCGAGCTAGAGTGATACATGGGGAGAGAGTGAGCGATAGATGGGGAGACAGACAGACAGAGCGATAGATAGATAGATAGAGAGAGAGAGAGAGAGAGAGAGAGAGAGAGCGCGATAGATAGTTAGAGAGAGAGACAGACGGACACCTACCCACCCGGAAAGAACACTCGGAGCCACCCAGAATCTGACCCCATTTTTTTTACCCCATCTAGAAATAGCCCAATAGGTAGCCTGGCCGTGCTCAGAGGTACACAGGCGCCGGTGCTGACCAACATCGCTCTAGGAGGGATCTACCCCCTGAGATTCGAGTCAGCGATCCCTGGATCACAATGGCGGCACACTTGCACACTAAGTAGTGTTGTGCCCTTAGAAGCTCACTGGTTAGTGCAGAAGTCCACACACAAGCCCAGCAGTGTGTGTGTGTGTGTGTAATCTGAGGACTAGGAAGGTGTGTGTGTACCCATCCATCCGAGGCGCGACACACGACTTCAGAGGCGGAGATGGGAGGTTCAGGTCCGGAGAAGCGCAAAGAAATCCGCCCCAGGATTTTGTTCCAACTGCCTGGGCTGGGGTGGGTTTTTTTGCTTCTCCGGACCTGAACTTCTGGACCACCTCTCTTCCGGGTTCTGTTTGTGTGTGTGTTGACACTGTGTTCACACTGTAGCGCTGAAACCGGATCGTGATTCGGTTCAGCAGTTTGTTTCTTTGCGCCTGATCCGATCTAACCCTTTTAATTCACACCAACCTGACCCCTTCAAAAAGTAATGAAGCATGTCTAGATGACCCCCCCCCCCTCCCAGGCCATCGAGCTAATTCCCTGATCTAAGCTGGAAACGTGCCTCAGCTGCTGAGACTCATTTCCCAATCAGCTCAGCGCAGCTGATGTAACGGTGGCGTGTGATTGGCAGGAGGAGCGCCTTCGCAGGGGAGACGACCTGAGGCTGCAGATGGCCATCGAGGAGAGCAAGAGGGAGAAAACCAAGCCTGAGGAGGTGTGTGAATGTGTGGGGACGTCCAGCAGCTGTAAGTAGCTCCCTATGCCAGTGGATATGTCTGCTAACCCCCATCTGTCTCTCTTTCTCTGGGGCTCGCTCAGTCTGCTCTAATGGAGTTGAGTGCAGTGGACCCGTGGGGAGCTCCAGCAGCGGCCCCCAGCTCCTCAGGCCCCTCCCCCCCTCCCTCGGTCACGCCTGCCCCAGCCGCCGGGCCCTGGGGCCCTACTGACCCTTGGGGAGCCGCATCCCCAGCCTCTCCTCCCAGCGCGGACCCCTGGGGTGGCGGGCCACCCACGATAGCCCCGGCTCCAGACCCGTGGGGCAGCAGCGAGTCCAGCAGGGTAAACTCCGACCCGTGGGCCTCCGCAGGTGAGTCGAGAGACACGTTCTGGGCTGAACCTTGCCTATTGGTGTCCCAATACTTTTGGCACACGCCGTGGGTTGCTGTGTCCCCAGTCCAGCCCTTCCGTACCCTGCCCTGAATTCACTGCTCCTTTGTCCGTCGTCTGACCCTCTGTCCTTTCCCCATGTCCTCCACTAGCCGTGACACCCCCCAGTGTGGACCCCTGGGCCTCCTCAGTGGCCGCAGCCCCCACCTCGCTCTCGGGGTCGTCAGACCCCTGGGCTGGAGACGGGGTTGCCCCTGCTACTGATGGCCTGGCCTCTGACCCCTGGAGTGGCCCCGCTAAACACACTAATGGCACAGGTATCTATGGTCAGTTATTGTCAATGTTTTTATTTATTTATTTATTTATTTATTTTTTATAATGAATAATATTAAAAAAATATTAATTATTAGGACCCCTCTGTTCTGATCTAGATAGTGTGCTTGCATACAGCTTTTGGATAAGTGCGATAGTATTCGTACAGGAAGCGAATAAATCATTGTGGCCAAAACACTCTCATAGGAATGCACTGAAATGTGTCCGCAAACTTTTAACTCCAAAATTCAAGCTCCTCTACTGGTCACATTTTTTGAGCAAATTTGGCACAATTGCAGAACTAATAATGTAATTTTAGGCGTGATGCTTTAGACACAATTTTGTTAGCCAAAAGTGTGTGGACACAGCTCTTATTGGATGAGCTATTGGACCAGCCATGTACCACAGCCTCACTGGATTTTCAGAAGGTAGAAGGCAGCATAGTTCGGCTGCTGAGAATCATCTTTCACCCTGCTTGTCCCTCTCCCAGCCTCATCTTCTGGCTTTCTTTTTTTCTAGGAGATCCGGAGAGGAGAGGCTCCGCGGCAGCAGGGGCTGACATGAGTGGCGGAGGCAGTACGGGCTCGCCGGTGCCCTTCGACCTCTCGTCGCTGGGCTCATCACTGCCCATCCGAAAAACGCCGGAGTCGTTCCTGGGGCCCAACGCGGCGCTGGTGGATCTGGACTCGCTAGTATCGTCAAAACCTAAACCCAAACAGACCCCGCCCACCATGGCCTCCTCTTCTCACAACCCTTTCCTTCAGACGCAGGGTACGTCCTCCTGCTGGGTGCACCGTTCTACTGTGCGGCGACACCTGCCCCAACAAACCTCAGCGGCAGACGTTGCATCTAAACATCTAAACAACTCGCTCGCTTACTCGCCCACTCACACTCTCTCTCCCTCTCCTTTTCCCTTTCTGCTCAGGCTCCTCCTCTGCACCAGGCATGGCCGTCACTCCGGGCAGCACCATTTCCAGCAGAGGCGTGTCTCCGACGCCACCCCCGACCTCCAACCCCTTCGGCGTGACCCCGATGGCCTCCATTTCTCCCCAGCCCTCCTCGCTCGGCCTGAGCCAGCTACGCACCAGCCCTGTCCCTCCGAACCCCATGCTGGGCCACATGCCCCCACCAACACTGGGAATGGTTCAGCCGGGGATGGCCATGCCAGCCATAGGAGTGCCTATGGCGGCCCCCAGCATGGGCATGGGAATGGTACAGTCCAGCCCAATGGGTATGCCTTTCAGTGGGATTTCTCCCATGGGCCCTGCAGGGAACTCCCTAATGATGGGCTCGGGGGTCGCTCCTCAGCCCGCACTGGTTCTGGGCGGCCCGTCGGGCGTTGGAGGAGTGATGGGCACCGGAGGATCTGTGGGAGGGGGCGGAGCTACGGGGGCAAGCACCAACCCTTTTC
>NC_132882.1:44702836-44787836 GCF_030463535.1 Salminus brasiliensis
AGTATTTCGAGTATTTCCGAAGTTTCCACGAAACGAAATTGGGGACTGAATAACATGAATTCATGCTGTTATTCTTAATTTAGTTTTGATGACTTATTTTATATATGAAGATATTTCTCTTATATCGGGGGAAGCTCCAGAAATTCGGTGTTGACTGTGAACGTTCACCTTTGAAAAAACAAAAATGGAGGGGGAAAAAAATCGAAAGAAATTTAAGAAATAAAAAAAAAAAAATCACAAAAATGAATTTGTACATGATGCTTTGTGTCTCATCAGAAAGGTGGAGAGCGGTTTGGTGGGAAATGCTCCATTATTCAGTGTCCAAAGTCATCGTTAGAGCTGTTCTACAGTGAAGGTGAAGGGAAGCAGACGTCTGAAGCTCTAATAATAAAAGCTCCTCACAGAAAGTTCTTCACCTAATGGTGATGAAGACGCTGCCTGATGCCTGAGACACTGTTCTACCAGAGTTCTGAGAAGATCTGTGGTGTAGAGTGCATGTTTCTGAACTTCCAAACGTGGCGGAGGGATACATTCTGGTGTAAACCAGGTGGAAATTCTAAAAATTTACATTTAAAATGTAACTTTTCTGAAAGAGGTCTAGAGCAATTTCAGCTATTTGGGGTGGACTCTATTACTCAGTGTATGAGAATACATCAGTCAGAGCGGGGGGTTGGTGGGTTTGTTGGTTTTGGTGTAAAAAAAAAAAAACGCCCCGTTCTAGATAACCTCCCCCAGTCAGAGCTGTGGTTCTACAGTGAAGGTGAAGGGAAGCAGACGTCTGAAGCTCTAATAATAAAAGCTCCTCACAGAAAGTTCTTCACCTAATGGTGATGAAGACGCTGCCTGACGCCTGAGACACGGTTCTACCAGAGTTCTGAGAAGAGTTCGGCTCTAGAACCTGCTTTTAAAATCAGATCATTAAAACGGTGGAGGGATACATGCTGCAGGGTAGCTGTAGTGCGGCTACAGAAAGTAGTCCCTAAAGAAAACTGGATTAGCTGAGATTCTCTATTCACTATTTTACCACCATCATCATCATCATCATCATTTTGTACTCATCAACTCAGCTTGGGTTTGGATGGTTAATAAATGGAGAGGGTAAATTTCTCTACAGTGAAGAGAAGCTCTCGGACATCTGAGTTCTGCTCATTTTGGAGTTTCTCTTCAGGTCAGGGCCTAGTTTCAGTTCCTGTAGACTTCAGAAGCGGAACATCGGTTTTCACTTGTGTTTTATTCTGAAAAGAGAAACGAACTTAAGTCATATGCTGGATTTTATTCAAGTGAAATAAAAACACGTTCTACTGGGATGCAAGGTGAAGACGGTTGATGGCCAACCCAACAACCAGCTTAGCCTGTGTCCGTCCAGTCGGTGTGGTCCGCCCTGGTCTTAATGGACCCTGGTCACCCATAAGGAACAACGTAGCTAGTTAATTAGCAGGGTTAGCGGTTAGCAGGACCAACAAAGCGTTAGTATGTTTATGTATAGATGCAGATATATATATATATATATATATAACTTCAAGTGCAATAAAACCAGTATAAATACGGACAAACTCATTTATCATCACAGCGGTCTGATCTGAATCCGATCTGCAAATTCCGGAAAAAAAGGAAAGCCCAGAGAACTGAAATGTTCATGTAGCTGCGGCGCTAGCTGATCTGTTTACAGTGTTGAATTCTAAATTAATGCACAATTCAAGCTGAGCACTCGCATGGTTTAACCGTGTGTAGAAGTTCGTTCGGTACGTTCTCCAGCTATAGTGAAGAAGCATTTTGCCTGAAGCCTACGTTCTGATTGGTGTTCAGGGCAGAAAGCTAGGCCATGCCTTCTGTAAGCGTAGCCAAACCAGTGCAAATCCAAATCTCCCTTTCCTGTCCGGAACGAAGCGAACATACAGGCCATTATTCCGAGAATCAAGTCGTCGGCCTCCCACAAAATCAGCTATTTGGGGTGGACTCTATTACTCAGTGTCTGAGAATACATCAGTCAGAGTCGGGGTTTGGTGGGTTTGTTGGATTTGGTGTAAAAAGCCCCGTTCTAGATAACCTTCCCCAGTCAGAACTGGGTGTTCTACAGTGGAGGTGAAGGGAAGTAGACGCAGATGAAGCTCTAATAACAAAAGCTCCTCACAGAAAGTTCTTCACCTAATGGTTGGTCTTTGCCTTTGGAAATTCCACCAATTTTCAAAAGTTCTCCATCATTCAATAGCAAAGCTGTCTAGATCTGTCAATGATCGTCCCCAAAGAACGCTCGGACCCCGTTTACACAGGGTAGCCAAAGGCGTCTCTGGCGTCTGGATCGCCGTGTGGGACGGAATATGCAAATGTGCTTGTTGCGCTGCGATTATTACTGGTGTTTCCGTTGTACTGGGAGGGGTTTAGGTTGTGGCTCAAATGCAATGTCTCCGACCACCTCCTGAAGGGATTGCTTTGAGGTGCCAAGCAGCCCACCTGTTCGGAGATCCTCCTAGCACTAGCACTAGCCCAGGCATCACCCCAGCTCCATCCCACCAGCTAACAGACGCCAACATTGTGCCTACTGTGCTCTCTCTGACTCCGGCTGCTGATGGCAAAGCGGCGCGACCACTGAGCTTGCGTTTTTATGTGGCTCGACCTTCTCCAGATATAATCCTGACACTCAAGACGGATGGAGTGACCAGGTGTAAACGGGGGGAGCTGTGTTTACATCCCAATCACTGTGATTTATATTAGATTTAAAAAATTGGTGGAATTTCCCTTCAAGCTCCTCAGTTCGCAGACAGCACGGCGACAGGAACGTTCGTAAAGATGGAGTATTAAAAGTCTTCATAATTTTGAGTACCATCAGATTTTGGAGTCTGAGAGCTGTGATTGGCCCCTGTACTGAACAGTGCTGGTGTGGGGAACCATCACTGATCCCAAGAGTTTATATATAGTGTTTATAATCACAAGTGTATCGCCGCCCATCGTCACGGTGTGTGATGTGGGCCTTCGTCCTCGGAGGGTGGTGGTACGCTAACCGGGGAGCTCCACTGGGTTGGACTGGTTTCTGTCCGTCTGTGTTTATGTACGTTAATGTCCGTTTATTCAAGTGCTGAAATGTCGTAGTTTAAAAAGGTGGAGTCTTTCACACGATCAGCGAATCCCAGTCGAAGTCGTCCTGGATCTCCTCGCTGTTGCTGTGGAGCTGCTTCATCGGGGGGCGACTTCTGGGCGTGAGAGGTTGCGTTTGAAGAGCTAAGAAAAAGAGAGAGAGAAGGGATGAGACTTGACTCAGAACACAGCAAAATGCAGGTTAGCCAAAACATTAAAACCACTTCCAAATGAAGATGCTAGTCGGTGACTGAACAGTTGGTGGGGTCGGATGGTTGTGTCCGGATGACCGCGGTTCGGCGCTTCCCACAAACGGTGGTACCTGCGTCAGGGCCTGGCCCGATCCGAGCTGACGGAACAGCAGCTGGTTAATGTTTAATGATGGTTACGGGTGGAGCGCGTCACAACACAACACACGGTGCGGCGCCTCCTGCTGTGAATGAGGCTGCATTGCCTTAGACACTGTCAAAGTGCCCATGCCGACCCCTGTCCACCGTCACCTACAATAGACTTGGGAACATCAGGAATGGGCCTTGGAGCGAAGGAAGAAGGTGGTCTGAAGGTCCGATGAGTCCTGATCTTCTCCATCATGCTGATGGAAACCTGGGACTTGGTGGTCAGTTCGACATGTGGCTCAGAGTGGACGGCGCTCCCTGGCGAGATTGGGATACACTGAGAGTTCATGACCAGCCTAACCAATGAAGAACGCTACCCTACAGAACCAGGCATTGAAAGGCTCTCTAGGGAACCTAAAGGTGGTTGTGGTGGTACTGCAGAGTAGCAGAGTGTCTGTGGTCTCACCGTTGGAAGGCAGAGGCTGGCTGGTGGCTGGCTGGTTTTCAAGGTTCGAGGTCTGTGGAACCTGGCTTTGAGGGGTCAGAGGTTTCCTGGGGCTCTGGAGAGAAGGTCCCCCACCGAAGGGCTGGAGCTGGGAGGGAAAGCTCAGGGGGGACGGGTGCGTTAAACTAGCCAGAGTGGGAGGAGCAGCGGGCGGCTGAGCTAACTGGCTCAGCGATGGGTGGCTGCCGGACGAGGAGCCGATGAGTCCCTTCTGGGTGAAGAAGCGGTTGAGGGAGTCGCAGAGCGAGGTGAAGAGGGCCGGCTCCAGCGCCCAGTCACAGAGCTCAGCCTGACGCATGCTCTCCACCAGGTCTGAGACACAGGGATAAGAGAGAGAGAGAGAAGGGATTAGAGCTCATGAGGGCTTATCAGTGTAATGGACAATATGTCCAAATGTTTGTGGACACCCCTTCTAATGAATGCATTCAGCTACTTTAAGATGCACCTGCTTCACACACCGTCACAGTGAGAGCTAGCCAGGCTACAGTACAGCCTCCAAACATGGTGGAGGTAGTTTCACACACAGTTCCAGCTTACGTTAAAAGCTAGCCAGGCTACAGTACAGCATCCAAACATGGTGGAGGTAGTTTCACACACACCGTTACAGCAGTGTGACACAATGTTACCTTAAGGTAAACAAGAGACCCCCCTCCCCCCTCCCAGTATACATTGTTTCGGACCCAGGTGGACCATAAGCGTACTGTACATCTGATGGTAATCGAGTCTAGTTGAGTTTGATGAGGCTGATGTTTGTGGTTTTACTTTGTGGTGTAAAAGAAATGGACAGTGTTAGTCAGAGCAGCCTCTTTTCACTGGCCATATTTATTTGGACACATATGTTTAATGTATTAGGTTGGAAAGATGTGGGTTTGTCTATTTGTCAGGCTTTTTATCTCTGAATATGAGAATGTGAACATGCAAATTCTCACAATGTGATTCCCCTAGTCAAATACAGACCTGGGTAACTGGTGAGATCGATGTTGGCCCAGTCCAGACTACTAGCAATCCTGAAACTCTCTCTCAGAGAGTCGGCATGACTGAACCAGTCAGCAGGAACAACTGAGGAAAAGGGAGATGGCAGGAAATGTTGATTAATGTAGACAAAAGGTTTTGCTTCGGGATAGTTGTTGGTTGTTGAAGTGTTGCTAGGTGGTGACTATGCTAATGGGCAGGTTGCTAGCAATTATTACTGGTAAACTGAATGGACAGTGTGGGGTACTCACCGTTGTTGTGCAGCAGCCGGTCAGGCTCAGAGTGCGCTGGTGGGTTTTGGTTAGGAGTGAAAGTGGGGTTAGTGTTGGGAATGGGGTTGGGGCTGCTGTTAGCATTGGGAATGGAGTGTGTGTTTGGGTTGGCAGTGGGAATGGAGTGTGTGTTTGGGTTGGCAGTGGGAATGGAGTGTGTGTTTGGGTTGGCAGTGGTAATGGGGTGTGTGTTTGGGTTAGCAGTGGGAATGGAGTGTGTGTTTGGGTTAGCAGTGGGAATGGAGTGTGTGTTTGGGTTGGCATTGGGAATGGAGTGTGTGTTTGGGTTGGGGTTAGTGTTGGGACAGGGGTGAGGCGACAGCGGTGGCAGGGTTGGTGTGTGGAGGGGTGTGATGTCGCTGGGTATTCCGAGTATATTGGGAAAGTCGGCTGCAAGAGAGAGAAACCGGTGTTATTGGCTTTATTAGCATTAGTGAGCAGTGCTTGGTCCCCGATGATAGCCACTTCCAGCGTAATCTTAAGACAGGGGTTCGGTTCTCATGGCGACGGCTATGATGGCCAGAGCTCCGAATTTTGGGATAAGAGACTGGTTACCGTGGAAACACCATTGCAACACATCAGGTTTGAGTTAACTGCTCGAGCTAGGCTCCTCACACTATACTGACTGTTGGCATCAGACAGACCGCTTTTAACGGCGGATTTCGGTTCATTCGCGCCTTCACTGCACTTTTAACTGCACGATTAACACATCGCTGCCCCCTACTGGTGGAGGACACACCAATTCTAATGAATGCAAGGCGTGCACCCATTACTGACATAGCATTAGCGATGGAACTGTGTTCTCTGGAGCACTTTTAGGATAAGCTGGGGTGGTTATCATCATTGTAGAATATATGCAATCAAAACCTCACAGCAATGCTGTGACTAAAATCTAGTAGTAAGCCTTCTAAGAAAAAGCAGGAAAGAAAAGCAGGAAAAACATTATTATTTTTTAATAATCTAATTTCAGAATAAGCAGGTGTCCCAATACTTTTGTCCATACTGCATAGTTTGAACTATGCATTTTTAAACATGCTTAAAATTCTCGTTCATTACAACTGATAAATGTCGCTAATTTTAAGGGTGAAAGTTTCACCGGAATATTTTGTTCTAGTTTAGGCTACAAATGGTTTAATAAATCATAATTAAATAATAAATAATTAATTAATGCAGTAAGTACATCAAACAAATACAGTCCAGGCTTTGGCACTCACACTGTGAGGTGACTCGCTCCCTCATGGAGCGACAGAGCGACTGAAAGGAGGTGTACAGGTCCGGCAGGTTCAGGTCGGTGAAGGAGAAGCGGAGCGGCGGGTCGGTCGCTGGGAGAGAGGCGGCGGTAGCTGTGGGTAATGGGACAGGTGGACGCTGCGGGGTGGGGGGTGGGTGGGAGAGAGGTAACGACACCATTAATAAGGTTACCTCATTAAACCTTCTACTACACACTTCAATGACAACAAGCTTCATAGACCCTAAAAGAGAACCCTGCGGGATGCCACAAAACATGCTAACCCAAACAGCGCTAATCTAGCCAACTTTTCATGGTAGGTTCTGCAATATGATTAATAACAGAATCATAAACATAGGGTTCAAAAGGTTAACGTTCAGCTGAAAGAAGATATGGGCAGAAAAAATAAGTAGCTAGTACCTTAGCAATTAGCATGCCTAAATCAATGTTACTTACTGTTCTTACACTGTGTGACTCACTGTCACCTAGAAACACTGACTAAAATATCATATTTGTATAGATAATAATGCATCATACAGGTTCATAAACCATCTAAGAACGATGCTAAGCTTGACCCGACCCAGTCAAAACAAAGCTACATCAGCATTTTAGCATAAAGTAGCGTCACTCAGGAAGCGTGCTATCAGCAACGTTATTATTAGTAACTTATTAACTTCATAAAGGCCAACTTATTACCTGTATTAATGCTCATTTATAACTTTATTAATGCTAATTTGTTACCTTTATGAATAATAAGTAACCTATTAGCTTTATTAATGCTAAATTATTAACTTTAATAATGCTAACTTTATCATCCTACACTGTGATTTGGTCAAAGTCCTGATATGGAATTTTCTCATTAGCTTTGTAGCTCTAGTCTGTTGTTATTTACTTGTTAGCTACATTAGCCCTATAGCTATCGTAGGCTAATGTTAGCCAACTGGATATCTAGCAAAAAGTGTTAGTGAGAGAGGTAGTTCATACAATAATATTTTTAAATATGTGGCTCTACTGGTCATTTTTTTATGAGGTATCCTGATTTTTTATTGATCATCATAAAGTAGCTAGCGATGCTAACCCAACCTCCCGCACTGATCATCATAAAGTTGCTAGCGATGCTAACCCAACCTCCTGCACTGATCATCATAAAGTAGCTAGCGATGCTAACCCAACCTCCCGCACTGATCATCATAAAGTAGCTAGCGATGCTAACCCAACCTCCTGCACTGATCATCATAAAGTAGCTAGCGATGCTAACCCAACCTCCCGCACTGATCATCATAAAGTAGCTAGCGATGCTAACCCAACCTCCTGCACTGATCATCATAAAGTAGCTAGCGATGCTAACCCAACCTCCCGCACTGATCATCATAAAGTTGCTAGCGATGCTAACCCAACCTCCTGCACTGATCATCATAAAGTAGCTAGCGATGCTAACCCAACCCCCCGTACTGATCATTGTTTAATGGAAAGGTGAGTGTTTTGTACCTTGCAGGGAGGCGGGGACAGGGTAGTTCTGATGTCTGGTGGAAGTGGGAGGGGCTCTGTTTGACTGACATGTGGTTTGTCCTCAGAGGAAAGTGTCTTTTTAGGGATCTGGAGACGTAGCAGAGATAAACGCTGTTGAGATCACGTGGGTTCGTTTCCTCATCGAGAAAAAAAGTGAGAAAAGCGAAAGCGATACCGTCTCCTCCTCGGCCTCGTCTGTCGAATACGGCCGCTTGACTCCTCTGGGCTGAGGCTGGTAAAGTGGTCCATCCATGGTCCAGTAGGAACCCTGGAGAAAGGGAAGAAAGATCAACCAGAACGTGTTAGGCGTCTGAAGTTAGTTGATATATTAGCATGCTGCTAACTGGACGGACGTTCTGACACAATTCAGGCTATTCCTGTTGCTAACGTCCTTCAGTCCATGTTTTACAGTGTCAGGAGCCACGTAAGTAAGTCTATTAGCGATTAGAGAACACCTCCACTCAGGTCGAGAAGAGCGTGCGATGATTTAGGCCTGGATTTAGCACCTATGTACATGTCGGTTTCTTGTTAGCTACATTAGCATCAGTATGGTAGTAGCTGCTGTAGCATTTTCCCAGGGTTGTGGGAACGTGTAAAATGATAAGGGCTTATTTTAGTGATTCTTATCTGGGAACAGTAGACTACAGAGTGAAAGGATTAGAGTACTGTCACCTTTCCGGGGTCACTCTCTGGTCTTGGAACTTTCCGGAAGCATTTATTCAGAGAGAGATTATGTCGGATTGAATTCTGCAAGAGAAACACAAAGCAGTGAGGGGAGTGTCTACCTGTAAAACTCTATGTAACATTAAAATAACCCTAAATAAACATAAATGTAGTGGTCAGTGAGAGTGTCTACCTGTAATTAACTCTATATAACATTAGAATAAACCCACATAAACATAAAGTCAGTGGTCAATGAGTGTCTACCTGTAATTAACTCTATATAACATTACAATAAACCCAAATAAACATAAAGTCAGTGGTCAGTGAGAGTGTCTACCTGTAATTAACTCTATATAACATTAGAATAAACCCACATAAACATAAAGTCAGTGGTCAGTGAGAGCGTCTACCTGTAATGAACTCTATATAACATTACAATAAACCCAAATAAACATAAAGTCAGTGGTCAGTGAGAGTGTCTACCTGTAATTAACTCTATATAACATTAGAATAAAGCCAAATAAACATAAAGTCAGTGGTCAGTGAGAGTGTCTACCTGTAATTAACTCTATATAACATTAGAATAAACCCAAATAAACACAAAGTCAGTGGTCAATGAGAGTGTCTACCTGTAATTAACTATATATAACAATAGAATAAACACAAATAAATATAGTCAGAGGTCAGTGAGAGTGTCTACCTGTAATTAACTCTATATAACATTAGAATAAAGCCAAATAAACATAAAGCCAGTGGTCAGTGAGAGTGTCTACCTGTAATTAACTATATATAACAATAGAATAAACACAAATAAATATAAAGGCAGTGATCAGTAGGAGTGTCTACCTGTAATTAACTATATATAACAATAGAATAAACACAAATAAATATAGTCAGTGGTCAGTGAGTGTCTACCTGTAATTTACTCTATATAACATTAGAATAAACCCAAATAAACATAGTCAGTGAGAGTGTCTACCTGTAATTAACTCTATATAACAGAATAAACCCAAATAAACATAAAGTCAGTGGTCAGTGAGAGTGTCTACCTGTAATTAACTCTATATAACATTAGAATAAACCCAAATAAACATAACGTCAGCGGTCAGTGAGTGTCTACCTGTAATTAACTCTATATAACATTAGAATAAACCCAAATAAACATGGTCAGTGGGCAGTGAGAGTGTCTACCTGTAATTAACTCTATATAACATTAGAATAAACCCAAATAAACATAAAGTCAGTGGTCAGTGAGAGTGTCTACCTGTAATTAACTCTATATAACATTAGAATAAACCCAAATAAACATAGTCAGTGGTCAGTGAGTGTCTACCTGTAATTAACTCTATATAACATTAGAATAAACCCAAATAAACATAAAGTCAGTGAGAGTGTCTACCTGTAATTAACATATTGTACTAAACTTTTTCATAGTTTCTATTTATTGTATTATATATTGTATATATCGTTTTCTTCGTTACCTTCCAGCCTCGTCCTGCTCTGCTGTAATAAGGGAATGTATCACTAATCCACGTGTAGATGTCATTCAAGCTCAGCTTCCTCTCTTGGGCGGAGCCTATCGCCATGGCAATAAGGGTGGCGTAGCTGTGGGGCGGTTTCCCCTTGGAGTTGAGTGGAGGGGAGGTAGAGGGGATGGCCGGAGGGATGCCAGCGTCTCTGCCCCGCTCTCGCTTTTTCTCCCCTCTCTCCTTCCCGGAGCGCAAGGAGCTGACCCCCAGCTGAGGGAGCCAGTCGATACTGGTCAGACTGGAGTCCAGTTCAGACGTCATGCTGGAGGAAGCGGCTGTGGAGTGGAGCGTTATGTAAGAGTGGGGCTCGGGCCAAACAAAGCAGTTTACAGTGGAACAAAACCAGTGCTTTCAATGAACACGTAGACTGGTTGTGCATGAAAGAGCGATACCACACACACACACACACACACACACACACACACACACACACAGGGCCAGCTTTATAAAACTTTGTGCTACTCCCTGCAGTCTGTGCGGTACGGTAATGAAGCCCTACTCATAGTTATGGTTTATGGATGGGAATTTCTAACCATCAAATTCACCATCAGGCTCCTCCTTAACTCCATCATTAACTATATTTATTATAATTAACATTGTATTAACTATACTTATACTAACTTTAAATATAATTACCTTTAATAATGTAAAGTTAAATATCGTTAACTTTCATAATGCAACACATACATTTCGTTAAAGAAAACATAACCGTTTATAACCTTATTATTAACTTTATTAATGCAAACATAAATATAATTTTCTTTTATTAAAGCCAACAAACATTATTAGCTTGATTAATGCTAACTAAAATAATTAATGTTATACTGCAAATTTAAATATCAATAACCTAAAACTTAACTTTAATTCGAATCATATTTAATTAGTGCTAACTCTAATAATGACTTTATTAAAGCAAATGGATTTTGTAAACGTGATGCTTTTATGTACACTAGGTGTTGTGTAGCCTTATCAACGCTGCCCTTCAGTAAGGTGTTACTATTAATGCTAACTTAAATATCTTTAACTCCATCGATTTAATAAATATTATAACATCATTAAATGTAGCAAGGATAAGTAAAATATTCATTTTTTTCAATCTTCAAAATAAAGTTTTCATGCTACCTTAAATATCATGAATTTAATTAATGACAACTTTTCATTAACTGTATTAATGCTAACTTGCATAAAAGTAACTTTTTAATTCTTAATACTTAAATATTATTAATTGTAATAACTTTATTAAAGCTAATTTGCATACCCTTATCTTCATTACTTAACAGCATTATAGTACTAAGGATAGGTTAAATATAAATATTTTTAAATGCTAAATAAAAAAAATATCTTATAAGAGAAATTTAACAAAAGCTTAACTTACACATATTTAACTTTTACATTTAATAATATCAAAAATATCAAAGTTCTTATGCTATTTTGAGTATAATAAAGTTTACTTACATTTTCACTTAATTAAACAATATTAACTTAATTAAGAGTCTTTTGCTGTAAATAATATTGTTATTGCTCTTTTAATTCTTATTTATATTGTGTTCATAGTGTAAATTATTTATCCAAATTTTTGTAACTGAGTGTCTTGCTATCCCTTTCTGCTGTTACACTGGGAATTTCCCCACTGCGGGACTAATAAAGGACTTATCTTATCTTATCTTATCTCTTCAACATTATGAATTGTATAAAGATTAACGTAAACAACGTTTTTGTAACAGTAACTTCAAAATAAACTTTATTAATGTTAACTTACACATTGTTCACTTTCCTTAATGCTAATTTGCATATCATTCGCTTTATTACGTCTAACGTAAACATAATTAACTGTATTAACTAAATTCAATTAAGCTTACATTAAAAACAAGTAACTTTTTAAATCTAAAATAAAAAACTAAAACTTTTAATATCATTAATACCATGACAGATGTGGGAAATATGGTGATGCACCGATCCCGATCCCAAATATTTAGTTTAATGTTTCTTTGTTTTTTTCACGGATGGCGACACGTTAATGTTCCTAAAACACGGAAATTGGGACTGAATCCACCTGGATCAGCTACCTAACCACACGGCTCTTCTGGAGGTCAGTAAACACCTCAGCTGGAGCACATCTGTCTGAGGCTGATGGGATTAGGAGGTCACATCGTGACTTTAACGTACGTGATGAGTCCAGATCTGCAGTGGAGCGGCTGCAGACCGGAGAGCTCCTCACAGCTGCAGAGGCCAACCAGAGCAGGACAGCTCCTCTGTGGGAACCCTCCGACCTCCTGCGCGGTTTCTAGAAGAGGCTGGATAGTTTTACATTCTTTCCAGATAGACTCAGATGTAATTAGCGAGAGTGAGCGAGAGAGAGAGAGAGAGAGGTAGAGAGAGACTTACCTACCACTGTCCTATCAGCAGGCCCCAGGCTTCACACTGTGTCAATTTTTAATGCTGTCATCTGTTGCTCTGCGGAGGAGCTCCCTCCCTCCCTCCCTCCCTCCCTCCGTCCGTCCGTCTGTCCCTCTGTTTGTTTTTCCTTCTCCTGTCCACTCTCTCTTCCTCTTTCACCTCCTCGCTCCTTCACCTCCCCTCTGGACCTCTCTCCTCTCCGTCCGGACGCTTTCCCTCGTTCCCTGCAAGATATGATTGTACAAAGCAAAAGGAGGGGGAGCAAAAAAGTATCTGAAAAGTTCTTCCTCTCTCTCTCTCTCTCTCTCTCTCTCTCACTCTCTCGCGCACTCTACCCTCCCTTTCTCAGGTCCTACGTCACACTCACTCCACCCTCCACCTCTGACGTCTCAATAGCCCTCTCTCTCTCTCTCTGTTATTCTCTCTGCCGTCTCACAGCCACACCCACACTGTCTGTCTGCTCTTCAGGAAGTTCTCTCCATTCACACAGCCTGTAACACACGTTCACTTTAAAGGGGAAAGTCCACCCGTTTTTCAAAATTCTCCACACACCTCTCTGTTTCTAATGAACACGTTCAGATCGGTTCTGTTTCGAAATTTCGCTTCATTATAAAGAAACTGACCCACTTTCACTTCTTTACAGTGGCAGCGAATGGAACCAGGCGTCGGTCACCATGACTACAAGACAGATACAGCCCATATTCTATGTCCTATTCAAACCCAGCAGGGAGTCTTCTGAGTTTTATATGGAATGATGATGATGAGGGGGGAAAATGGTGGAGAATCCCAACTAATGCAGTTTTCTTTAGGGACTACTTTTTGCTGCACTACAGCTACCCTGCAGCATGTATCCCTCCACCATTTTAATGATCTGGTTCTAAAAGCAGGTTCTAGAGCCGAACTCTTCTCAGAACTCTGGTAGAACAGTGTCTCAGGCATCAGGCAGCGTCTTCATCACCATTAGGTGAAGAACTTTCCGCGAGGTGCTTTTATTATTAGAGCTTCAGACGTCTGCTTCCCTTCACCTCCACTGTAGAACCACAGCTCTGACTGGGCGAGATTCTCTAGTGCTCCAGAATTGGTAGGAAAGTTTTCTGGATCCTGCAGACCTCAACTCGACCACCGTCGTTCCTGGTAACTGCCATTTCTTAATTCCATCAGGAACCGAGGAAACGTCTCCATGGAAAACGCTCCGCTATATTTGTATAGTCTCCTCCAGCTCTGCGAGCTTCAGTGATGAGTGCTTGATTGTTGGGATGAGTCAGGCTTGAGGAGTCAGAGTTTTTATAAAGCTTGGAAATTTGCATCACCTGATCTTTCCTAATGAGGACGGTGAACAAGCCACAGCCCTAACAAGCTAATTAAGGTCTGAGAGCGTAGTCAAAGACACCAGAGAGCTGCAATCTGTTGGGGTGTCCAAACGTTTGCATAACATTTGTCGTATAGAATTTAGATACAATGCTATATATATATATATATGAGCAGTGAAAGCCAGCTGAAAGGACGCCTGTGTGTGTGTGTGTGCGCTTCAATCATATATATATATATATATATATATATATATATATATATATATATATATATATATATATATATATAGTACATCAGTCCATCAGTTATCGCATCAGCAACGTTTATTACTGAATTATTAACAATGCATATACAATACACACTGTACAACATTCTCTGAATGTGTTTCTTGAAAATGTTTCTTCATTCTCTGATTAAAAAACCTCCTATTTAAGGAAAGAACACTGCACTGAAGATTTACACACATCAATGCTGCCTGAATCCAGAGCTGTGTAATATGGACAAAAACACCATGCGGTGTTGCATGATTTCAAATCACTGGGTTTCATCATACAAGAACTGGGATTGGTTGGGGTGCTCATGATCATTGAGGAGCTGATTTGCATATTGCGAGATCAGTATCGATACAGTTGATAACAAAAAAAAAAAAGAGCTAATGAGCAGCCTTAGCCAGTATTACAGTGGGCTGCAGTGTATTGGGCACATGTGTGTGAGTGTTTGTGCTCCTACAGAGAGCTGAAGAAGGCCAGGAGGCCTGTGTCTGGAGAGGGATGGGCCAGGAGCTTCTGGATCTGCGTGCAAAAACAAAGGGGCATTAATGATCATCAGCCTACTTTTAATATTGTCCTATCTATAATACTAATATATGTATGTAGAATATTGGTCCCTCTAAAGTAGACTGCAAATTAGGACCACCCCATTATGTGTGTGTGTGTGTGTGTGTATATATATATATATATATATATATATATATATATATATATATATATATATATGAAAGATAGTTCTATAAATATAATAATAAATATAAAATATATAAATAGCTCTAATTAGCCACACATGTAAGTAAATGTACCTCCTTGAAGTTGGGGTGCTTGGCGTCCTGCACCAGCTGCAGTAGGACCCCCTCAGTGGTGGTGAGAAAAGCTCCGCTCTGCCTCAGCCGGGACAGCGCGAACAACCGGTCCGTCTGACTGGCCGAGAGGAAAGCATGCGGTCGGCTCACCAGTGTGTTTGTTTTGTGAGGGTACTGAGGTCTGCGCTCGGATTACGCAACAGACCGCCATCGTTTTAGACTTTAGAGCTTACCTCCTAGAAGAAACGGCGTCCGCGACAACGTGCACCTCCATCCCTCTCTCAAGCAGATCATAGGCAGTACACTGCGAACACACAGCGGGAGAGCAGCACCGTCAGCCGCCTGGGGTCACACACACATCCATGAGCACACAAGCTACAGTGCAGCTCACCGCGATGCAGGCTTGGGCCTCGATGCCACAGAGTATGGCCTGCTTTGGGTTTCCCAGGCTGCTGAGCTCGCTCTCCACAGTGTCGGTTAGCATGGAGAAGCTCGTTTTGACGTGGGCCTTCAAACCCTCGGCCCCCAATTCTGGCACGGTGGGGCCCAGGCCTTTGGGGTACTGCTCGGTCAGAATCGGGGGAATGCTCAGGATCCGGCAAGCCTGCAACACAGCTGGTTTACAGTGATTGCTTTATGGCAGTACCCACCCACCTGCCTCCACCTCCCCTCCACCCCCTCCTCCACTACCAACACCATGTAGCAATTTCTTTACCCTAAAATAGCCACAGTACCATGTTACCATTACCATTCACACTTGAGAATGGACCTTATTTACCCTTACAGTTGGGTCCAAACACACACACCATTAACCCCTTAGCTTTTTTAGCTCAGAAAAAATATGCTAGGCTAAAAGTGCTAACAAAGGCTGGGCTTGGACTGTCACCAATCTTATCTTGCCCAAAAAACAGTCACCATGCTTCCGAAATCTATCAAAACTACGTAAACGAGCGTCCCGAGAGACGCTAGTGTGGGTGTAGACGAGATCGGCGACTGTCTAAATCCAGTGTTTGTTAGCAACATTAGCCTAGCATCTCCCATTCTAAAGCAAGTCTTGGCTGATCGGCTGTATGTGGGGCCCGTGATCAATCAAGGCCGATTCTTAGGAAGCTCTAGAAGCTTCTCAGGACTGAAGTAGACTGAAGTGGCTCACTTTTCCTCCTAAATGACTCACTATTATACGGAAGCAGGCATGTCTTAGCGTGAATCTTACCTGCAGTAGTCTCGCAGCATTGCTCACCACGTTGGTGAACTGGAAGATGGTTGGGCGAAACTTCTCCTGCATGTCACACAACAGCAGCACTGAACCCCTGGATGACAGCCGCCCTATTCCTGCCACTGAAAGAGAGGTCATTTGGTTCAGTTGTGCAGATCTGCCATTGGGAAACTCTTTATTGGAGTAAGAAATATTAGAATACACCCCTAAAGGCTCCCTTATGGGATGCTTTTACATTAGATGCCTGATATACAGTTTTATCAGTTTAAAATATAGCTACAGAATTGATCAAGGGTCATGGCGGAGGGATACGTGTAGGGAGTTGTGCGTCAAATAGTGCACTTTTTATTATTTAGATTTGCCAATATTGCAGTTACGTTAAAATTAAAACATGCAAGTGTTTGAAAATAAAATATATGGCTTTTATACATCTTCACACAGTCGTTTTAATTAATATTTGGGGTTAAATCAAGCTTGGCGATGGCTTTGTAGTCGAACTCTCCGTTCCACCTTAAATGGTGCAGCAGTTCCATTCTGGCGCCTCAGGCGCCAGAATGGAACTGCTGCACCATTTAAGGTGGAACGGAGAGTTCGACTACAAAGCCAACTTAAGCTTCACGAAATCCACTAAAGGTTACAGGGCTTTTATTAGTGACCTAATAACCTACTCGTAATTGCAGCTAACCCGCTAAAGCTTCACCTCAAGGTCATTTAAAGCTAAACGAAGCCTAAATACAGCACTTACTATCGTAAAAGTCCTCTGCAGCTCAGCAACACTATGCAGGGTGTGGAGATTCGTCTGTAACACCAGGAAAAGGATAAAAGAAATTAAAAAGGCAGTGGCTTTAAACAGTCTTAGCTAATATAACAGTCTCCTTCTCCAAAATGTGCAGTAAACTCAACCATGACATGAAGAATCTCCCTTAGAACCAACACAAACGCTTCCAAGATTGACGCCTACCGGCAAGTAGCCAATCACGGGCTGGCAAATATGATTGACATGCTCATGCAGCCAATCACGTGGATACATCTGAAAACACGTTCGGGGGTTCAGACTCGTGTGGTGAGGAATGTGAAAATAAATAAATAAATTATATATAGAATATATATAATAAAAATTATTAAGAAAACAAATAATTACATACACAATTATTGATTATAATAATAATATATACTATATTTTATTTAAATGCCAGGTTAACTCAACACTTGCACAAGTGGAATCGAGTCGGAATCGATGGAGTCGACTCCAAATATTCAGACTCGATTTCATTTCTAAAGAAGTTTAGATATTTTATGTACAATGAAATGTCAAATATCTACCAGCAAATCTAAAAATTGACTATTTCATAATCAATTCTGTTCCATATTCTATTACTAAAGAAATTGACGTAGCTTATCAAATGCATGGAATCGGAGAATCGATCCTTTCGATTCAATTCTAGTATGTTCGACTCTTTTACATTCTATTTCATTTTCCATTCAAAAATATTCTATTCTTTTCTATTCTATTAGAGTGATGCAGTCAGTGTGATGCTCGTGTAGTCTAAACTAGTCTAGCTGTCAACTCTAGTTCAAGAGGAATTTGAATCTTTGATTCGACTGTCGTTTATGAAATGATTGGAATTGGAGAGTCGATTCTTTTCTATTCAATTCTAGAGTCGGCTCTTTTACATGCTATTCCATTTTTTCTATTCTATTCTAATCTATATTATTTTATTATGGTGATGCAGCTCATGTAGTCTAAACTAACTAAGCTGTCAACTCTAGTTCAAGAGGAATCGAGTCTGAATCATTTGATTCGACTTTCGCTTATGAAATGATTGGAATTGGAGAGTCGATTCTTTTCTATTCAATTCTAGATTTGAGTCTTTTATATTCTATTCAATTTTCTATTCTACTTTATTCTATTCTTTTCTATTATGTTAGAGTGATGCAACTCACATGGTCTAAGGTAACTTAGCTGTCAACTCTAGTTCAAGAGGAATCGAGTCTGAATCGTTGGAGTCGACTGTCGTGAAATGATAGGAATTGGAGAGTCGAATCATTTCTATTCAATTCTAGATTCGACTCTTTTATATTCTATTCCATTTTCTATTAAATTAGGGTTATGCAGCTCACGTATTCTAAGCTAACTTAAGACAGCTGTCAACTCTAGTTCAACAGGGATCGAGTCTAAATCGTTGGAGTGAAAAAACTTTTCTAGTATGTTCTATTCTATATTCGACTCGTTTCTATTACATTATATTATATTATAATTTATCATACTATATTATATGACAGTAAACCACAGCGACGCACCTCACTCTGTCTAAATGAACTTCTAAAGAATCCGAATCTGCAGAGTCGACTCTCGCTTCCCAAAAGCCTGCAAGCGGGGAATCGTAAGTGAGTCGACTCCCAGCTGACTCTTAGCGTCTGACAAAAGCGACTGGCATTAGCCAATTCTTTCGTTTTACTGACACTGCTTTCGTGCACGAATCGCTTTTCAAAGCACAAAGCATACATTATCAGTATTATTTCTAATATATTGATTATTATTCCCGCATCATTCCAATACCAGAACTCGTCCCTCCCCCTCTTTTAATGTGAAATTGCCCCGGAAGGGTCCGGACGTGGCTGCTGACCTTAGCTAGCCAGCGCAGTGTTTTTTTGGGGGGGCTTTAGCTGAGATTTTGGGTTTATTTTTGGAGGAAACCGTTTGCATGCAAAACCCCGCTGTGGCACTTAAATTAGTGCAGGGCTGACTGAGCTCGAATGGACCTTTAACGGGCCGGACGGTTCGGGAACGTTTGCAGGACCGCCGTTATTTGAAACTGTGGCACACGCTGGCTATCCGATGCTAATGCTAACCTTTGTATCGGTGTGGACTTCGTTAGCGTGTAGCCGCTGGTTCTGACCTGCTGGATATATCGAGGGTAAACAGGTTCGGGGGTTTAAGGGCCGGTTCGGATGGTTTTGGTCCAGATTAAGCTTCATTAGAGCCGTTTTCTGTTGTATTTGGGGCGTGTGTGTGTAGTCGCTGCTCGTTAGCTGGCTAGCCACCGCTAGTGCTAGCTCGTTTTCTTCTCGCTCCGGCGGCGGGTTGGAGTCCGAAACTGCAAAATGTCAGATTTTGACGAGTTTGAGAGACAGCTGACGGAGAATAAACAAGGTAGGTTCTTGTTTAAGGTGTATATGACTTCCAAATAACAGCCTAAAGTTGGCCTGTGGTTCGGCAACGTCTTGTTGGAATTTTTCCGTTCCACCTTAAATGGTGCAGCAGTCCCATTCTGGCGCCTGAGGCGCCAGAATGGGACTGCTGCACCATTTAAGGTGGAACGGAAAAATTCCAACAAGAAGCCAAATAAAGCTAAAGCTGCAGCCCATGTGTCACTGGTTTTAAGCTGCACAGCAGCTGGAGCTGTCTGCTGCACTCCCATCACCAACAACCCCCTAAATCCACCCTACCTTCCAAGTTACAGCACCATCTCCAGTATGCTTGCATATGCATATTCACATGCATACACCCATGCATAATATTTCACATGCATGTCCTGAGTCAACATTTCTAATATATACGAAAATTGTGCTTCCAGCTGACAGAGATAAGGAGAACAAGCACCACCGGCGCAGCAGCTCGAGGAGTCGGAGCCGGGACCGGAAGCGGAGGAGCAGAGACAGGGAGAGGAGAGGCAGCCGGGATCGCCATGCCGACAGCAAGGACCGCAGACACAGACGGAGGTACGCCGGGTTGAAGTCCAAGTCCAATACTGACCGAATCCTGACTCACCACTTGCCTAAGTTTCACGCCTCTGAGTAGACCTTTGGCTCGACTTCTGGCTTTGACGGAGATTTTTGGAGCCATGTACGCCAAAAGTCAACACCTCCCGAGCTTGAGAATCTCCTTTTGACTGTCTGTCGATGTAAAATAGGCTCGTTTTGCTAAATCAGAAGGCAGATATTTGATATCGCGATGTTTGAAACATTTGCGAAAGAAATTTGAGCGTGGACACAAGAGGGCGCTGCAGCAACAGCGTGAAAGGGAAATGAAAAGCCTGAAAGCGAAGTTTTTAGCATTGGCGCTTTTTTACGTCGAGCTCGAACGCGTCCTGTGTGATGCTGGCGAGGATGAAACCGAAACTTCACGTAAAGAACTGCGTTAACTGTTCAGATAGCGTTAAAAATATAGCGTGAACAGCTTAAACAAAATACATGCGTAGCAAAAAAATTGGATTTGGGACACTTCATCTGCTGTTATCCCTGATAGTTTCATTTTCGTTTTAAAACAGATGCTGTTTATTGATCCTGATGGATACTTGCAGGGTTACAGCAGTGATGCGAATAATTTCACGTAAACAGACACTTATTAAGAAAAATGATAAGGGTGGAAGTGAGCATGCTGCGTTATTAAGATGGATGAACTGTAAAAATGGAGCTGTTTGTCGGAGCAATATATAATGTATACGTATTGTATGAATGTAATATAACACATACATAAATACATACAAGTTCTTCGTCTAGCCTGCCTAATAATAGAAGAAACTGAGGGGAGTTCCTATTGGACAGCTTTGTGAAATACCCCTTTGGAGAGAAACCTAGCTGAGAATCGGCAAACTTCAGTGAATATCAGTAATAATCAGCAGCTTAGTTTGTAAACATTTAATTCCTAAGGTTGGTGTGGTGTAGTGGATAACACCACCCTAGGATTTGATTGCCCGACTGGTCAAGCACACCACTCTACACTAATGAGAGTCATTGGGTAAGACTCTTGACTCCCACATTCTCAAACCCGTATGGAAGCGATGCATGTAGATGAATGACGTCAGTGTAAATCCAATGGCTTCGTTCATCAAGCCCCGATAAAGTAGGGCGAAAAATCTAATCCGTGAGAAATCCATCTAAAATCTGACCTTGATCTGAGCCCGCTGACACACATCTGAGAAGCAAGTCTGGCCATGAGATCATCATGGTGTGTGGTGTTTTGGAGCAGGTAAGGCAGGGTGCGGCCAAAGCTGCGTTTCCATGTTCTGCGTTTAGCCGACTCGTTCGTCCAGAGCTCTTTACATGCGAATCTCGTTACACAGGTCCACTGCTAGAACTCTAAGATCTTTGAGGGACTTTAGGAGGTTCTTCAGTTTGAAACTGGAGGAACATCTTAAGGTTTGACAGGTTCCTCTTCAGCTTCAAACTGAAGGTCCTCCAAAAGTTCCTCCCTCAAGGATCTTAGACTTCTAACAGTGTAGGAGTTTGGAACCTTGCCTGAGGACTCTCATTGGTGTAGAGGGATGGGAATCGAACCTCAGTCTCCCTGGAGGAGGACGGTGGTGTTTTCCACTACGCAGTGTGTGAATCATGCATGTTGTCTGTCTTCACAGTCGCTCTCCACACCGCGAGAAGAAGAAGATTAAAGTGAAGAAGTACTGGGACGTTCCTCCGCCTGGTTTCGAACACATCACGCCCATGCAGTACAAAGCCATGCAAGGTGAGAACGGCGTCGACAAAGACGTGAGGACGTGATGGGTGGATATCAGCAGCTTTTTGGTTGGCAGTTCATGCTGTGACTGGATTCTAGTTAGGGGTGTAAGGGAATATCGATATATCAAAGTAGTATTGTGATATTCTGTTTTGCAGTACTGTATCGATAATAATCAATCGACCGCATTGATTATTAAAGAGTAGGTTAGATGTAAGGCTTGGTGGCAGGCGGTGGTTTATTTCGTGTTGTGTTTAAACCCCGACCATTAGATGGCAGTTTTATACTCTCATCAGATCCCACCAATCTGATCGGATTAAAAAATCAACTTTCCTATTTCTCAGATTTTAGGAATATTGTGCTTTTTGTTTTTCTTACTATGATTGTTTTCCTCAATTTTTATTTTTCAAAATCACAGTATCTGCAGCCCTCTCCATCACTTCCATTTGTGGTGTTGAGTGTTAAATAGATGTACTTGCACACCGACTCACAAGACGGTTTAGAAACAGGCGTTTCTGTCTTCTGTCCTCAGCCGCTGGTCAGATTCCTGCCACTGCCCTTCTCCCCACGATGACCCCCGAGGGTCTGGCCGTGACCCCGACTCCGGTGCCTGTCGTGGGAAGCCAAATGACCCGCCAGGCTCGACGACTCTACGTGGGGAACATCCCTTTTGGCATCACAGAGGTGAGCTATGCTGATGTATTTGGGTCCATTGATCTTTTTCTTTCTCTCTCTCTCTCTCTCTCCCTTTTATTTATATTTATATATATATATATATATATATATACTTAAATTTTTTTTAAATTTATTTTGTTATTACTTATTCACTGGTATTTAGTACAATATTCTGTAAGATGTGATCATTGCTTTGGCCAAAAGGACCTAAACGGATTGATGTATCGGTCAACCACTAACCCTAGTCAGATTTTTTTTATTTATTTATTTATAATTATTTTTTTTTTAAATGATTTTACTTATTTTAAACGCAGCTGATACCGTCTTTTATGTTTTTGCAGGAGTCTATGATGGACTTCTTCAACGCGCAGATGCGGCTTGGTGGCCTGACTCAAGCTCCAGGCAACCCAGTGCTTGCTGTGCAGATCAACCAGGACAAAAACTTTGCCTTCCTGGAGGTATGTCGGCACAAGCCATCTCACTAAACTCGAATTTGGGTTTGAGATTTGGGTAAAAAAGGATACTTTGTGTGAAAGACCTCTTTGTTAGCAGCCAAAATGACCAGCTGGCTTTTAGCTTTTATCTGAAATTAATGGACAGCACACTGTAATCACTGTGAGAGCTGAGCACCTGCCATCAAATTGCATTGCAAGTGGCAATCATCGGGGTCCAGGCACTGCAGAGTATTGCTGGGCCGTGATGATGTCTAATTAATGGGTGGTTCTGATGACTTGAATTTACAGTCTGGAACAGTACAGTAAACTAAATAATATTTCACAGCAGTTTCTCCTGTATTTTGTCTCAGAATGAACTACGTGCTTTGTGAACATCAAAGATTCAGCCTATCAAAGTAAGAACTGACCGTTCTCATTGAAGTGGCGTGGTCAGGATAAGGATCTGATCTTGTAATGCTTATGAAAAGTGGCTGAGATGCAGCTTTTAATTGAATGTTAAACTCTGTTAAAAGTTATTTTTTGAAGTGTTGAGGTCGGAGACTGAAGGTTGTTGGGAGGCTGAGTTGTAGTTCTGGTGTTCTTTCAGTTCCGTTCGGTGGATGAGACGACGCAGGCCATGGCGTTTGATGGCATCATCTTCCAGGGACAGAGTCTGAAGATCCGCCGACCGCACGACTACCAGCCTCTGCCGGGCATGAGCGAAAACCCCAGCGTCTACGTGCCAGGTGAGCTTTAGGATAGCAATGCCAGTTAGCTCTGGTGGTAGAAGTAGGAGGGAGTGTGCTACATCACATAACATCACAGCTGTGATTTGGTCAGTGGAGACCATCACAGCTGTGAAGTTCTGGACCATAACGCACCACCTCGAGTGTTTTTTATAGCAACAGAAAGAAGAGAGCCATATTCTAAATAAACCACATTGGCTGCATTCACATTAGAAGCCCTTTATGCTCAATTCGGATTTTGCGTTCAGATCTGATCTCCCTGACTGGATGGTTTACATTTATGTGATCCATGTCTTGTGGTAAAGATGATAGTCCTGGATTAGATATATACCAAGTCTGAGTCACATGTATGAAAATGTTTCAGATCAGATTAGTGTTTGTACAGCACTGGACAAAAAAAAAAATAATCAGATGTGGTTTCTAATAAGCCAAATAAAATCTAATTTGTGTTCACACAGTGCTAAAAAATCAGATATGGTTCACAAAAAAAATCCAAATAAAATCTGATTTGTGTTCACACAGTGCTAAAAAATCAGATATGGTTCACAAAATAAAAAATCCAAATAAAATCTGATTTGTGTCCACATAATGCTAAAAAAAAAATAGATCTGGTTCGCAAAAAATGCAAATACGTGTTCACACAGTACTAGTAAATCAGATCTGGTTCACAATAAGCCAAATAAAATCTGATTTGTGTCCACACAGTGCTAAAAAAAATCAGATCTGGTTCACAATTAGGCAAAAAGTATAAGCTGGTAATGTGAACACAGCCATGGTTTCAAATTGAATTTTTTTGTTTTTTTAAATATTGGAAATATTTAATTTGCCCAAAAAAGTAGTTCCAGCAGTTTAGAGTAAAGCACTCATTGTTGTTCCTTAGCAACCAGAGGTCAGCAGAGTGATGCAGGTATGGTGAAAAACGTGCTGTTATCAGATATAGCATCACAGGTAGAACACTTTTTACACCATCAGTTAGTGTGGCCGGAACTAACTGCTGTATAAATGTGAAGGTCTCTCTGTCCCACCAGGCGTCGTCTCTACCGTTGTGCCCGACTCGGCTCATAAGCTTTTCATTGGTGGTCTGCCTAATTACCTCAACGACGATCAGGTTGGCTGTGTTAGTTTTAGTTGTGACTGTCTGTCTGTTTTTGGCCGACCCTGGTGACTGTTATCATCCTGAACGATTGTTTTGCCGTCATCGTGTCCCAGGTGAAGGAGCTGTTGACATCGTTTGGCCCTCTAAAAGCCTTCAACCTGGTTAAGGACAGCGCCACTGGCCTCTCGAAAGGCTACGCCTTCTGTGAATACGTCGACGTCAACATCAGCGACCAGGTGATGAGAAGAGTGCCGTTGGTTAAATGCTAATAATTATAACTATAAACTGAGACTGGTCTTTAAACAATATTGCCCATTTTCGAGGAGGTAAGGTGGCCGAATGTACGCTCATTTTAACGCCCTTATTTCGGTTTTCCACAGGCTATCGCCGGACTCAATGGCATGCAGCTGGGTGACAAGAAACTCCTCGTCC
Source organism: Salminus brasiliensis (assembly GCF_030463535.1). Taxonomy (NCBI): domain Eukaryota; kingdom Metazoa; phylum Chordata; class Actinopteri; order Characiformes; family Bryconidae; genus Salminus; species Salminus brasiliensis. The sequence continues at coordinate 44,727,759 of NC_132882.1, forward strand.
AGAGAGCAAGTGTTGGGTCTAAGAACACTTCGCTGGTGGGTGTAAGTGTCCCTGCGTCTGCAATTATGGGTGGGCTATGGGGGGGAAATCATGTCACAATTTGTCACAATAATTTAATAATAAAAATACTTTTTAACCTTATTTGTAAGTTTTAGTTAAAATATTAAAAATATTTTAAAATATTAAAAATGTACAAACTTCACATGTACATGAGTATTTTTGATCCTGTTCCTATTTTAATAGGTTAATATTAGCAAAAATGAAATTCTCTAAAAACACTTGTTTACAAACCTCAAAAATATTTATTTTTATTGATTTATTTGAGGTTTATAAATAAATTAACATTAAAAATGTATGTTTTTTTAATAGCTGTCTGTGCAAACATACTATATAGGCAGGAACTGGATCAAGAATAATCCGAATAAATTAATAAAATAAGAATATGGCAAATTGGACATCCAGTCAAAAATAATAAATATCAGTCATACACTCAGACAAGTTTTCAACAACTTGTCTTAAAAACTCAACAGTTTTTATTAGTTTATTAATAATTTTATTACATTAAATGTAATTATTTTCTACATTTCTTAGATGCAGGATCAGTAGTATTGTTAGAATTTGTGATGGTATCATTTAACTACTGCCGTCTATCCCCCTCCCCCTCCGCAGACCGGTATGAACCAGACGCCGGTGACGCTGCAGGTTCCAGGCCTGATGAACAGCTCCATGAACCAGATGGGAGGAATCCCCACTGAGGTCCTGTGCCTGATGAACATGGTGTCCCCTGAGGAGCTGTTGGACGACGAGGAGTATGAGGAGATCGTGGAGGATGTCAGAGATGAGTGCAGTAAATACGGCCAGGTGAAGAGCATCGAGATTCCGCGACCGGTCGACGGCCTGGAGGTGCCCGGCACGGGGAAGGTGCGGCACGCATTCACATTCGCACCCACTATCTTTGCTGTGGTGCAAGAACATGAAAATCTCCAGAAATGCAGTTTTATGAAGAAGGGAACGGGGGGGTCAAGATAAGTTAATGTTTTTAGATTCTACTGTTCAATTTTTAAAAAATGTGAAAAATTAATGGCACCAGATCTTCTCGATCAGCCTAGATATGTTTGGTATCTGATGCTTCTTTAGTTTCCTATGGGAGAAGCTAGGCTAACGTTTCTGACAAATACTGGACTTATCTGTGTAAATAGAGACCTAAAATCTTTGTAAATTGACCAGTACGCTACGTAAACAATGAAAACTGACTGGTTTAGTAAATCAGCATGGATGGACCTTATTAAAAGAAAAACCTCTAAGCTGGAACTACATTGTTATTTGCATAGTCCTAAGTCCCACGTTGGAGTGCATAGTGTGGTGTTGTACTTCCAAATTGGACCACAGTGCACAGAGTGGTAGCGTACGCTCCACCATACCAAACCAGTGAAGATCTGGAGGAGTTCTGAGGGACTGGTTAAGAGAGAATGTCATTTTTAGGCATGTGTTTGCAAAAAGACGAGATCGGTGACAGCCCAACTCCATTGTTTGTTAGCAACGTTAGCCTAGCATCTCTGATTGTGAACTAAAGAAGCACATGTCAGATACCCGACATGTCTCGGCTGATCGGCTGAACCTAGGGCCAGAGATCAATCATGGTTCTTTGATTTTTATCATCTAATTTGTCCTTCAACCCTCGCCGCTGTGTTCACGTCCAGATTTTAGGCTTAGCGAAAGCTTGTCTGCCGCTGTTGATTCTCTGTTTGTCTGCCTTTGTCTCCCTCTTCTGCAGATCTTTGTGGAGTTCATGTCGGTGTTTGACTCTCAGAAGGCCATGCAAGGACTCACAGGAAGGAAGTTTGCCAACAGAGTGGTGGTGACCAAATACTGCGACCCAGACGCCTACCACCGCCGAGACTTCTGGTAGAGAGGGAGCGAGAGAGGAACTTGGCGGAGGGGAGAGAGAGAGGGGGGGGAGATGAAGAGGAAGAGGAGTGAGTGGTGTTTCCAGTCCACTGTCCCTGTCGTGGTTTGTAGGTCATAGGGTTCATGAGGGGGAGTGAACGGTTTTTAGGATAACAGTTAACACTGGTGTAGGTGTACACTCACTGTACACCCATCCGTCATCGGTTGGTATGATTTATAATTGGGTTTTATACCTTTTTGTTTGTTTGTTTGTTTTTCTCGCCGCCATCCATGCTAACAACTTTTAAATGTAACTCTCGTAGGGCTTCAGGTGCGGTACAGTGACCTTCCGACACATTTCAGTGAAGAAACCAAAAAAAAAAAGAATGGATTAGGCCTGCCTTTAAAAATAAACCTGAATGTTAGCACACAGCGACTCGACGTGTTTTCATTGGCTCATTTTTGAGAAGGTAGGGAGACGTATTGACAGTTTTACCCTAAGTACACTGTAAGGACAAAAGTATTGGGACACCAACTCATTCCACCTACAGGAGCTTTCATATGACGTCCCGTTCTAAACCCATAGGCGTTAAGGGGGAGCTGGTCCCCCTTTAACAGCAGGTCTGGAGCTCTACAGAACTCAGCACTCACACAACACCTTTACGTGGTCTGACAGGCACTCGGTGGCTGAGCTGCTCTCTGTGAGCTGTTCCTCCTAAACTCTTCCACTGTTCAATAATAATAATACCACTCACAGCTGATGGAGGAAGATCTAGGAGAGAGGAAATTATAAAATTTCACCAGCTGACGTGTTGTTGTTGGTGCAGCGGTGTCTCCTATTACATACAGAACCACGCTGGAGTTCAGTGAGCTCTTTACAACCTCCCACTCTTTCACTGATGAGTGGAAGAAAGGCAGACTGCAGGGCTAGAGGCTTGATTTTACACACCTGTGGCAATGGGACTGAATCACACACCTGATTTCCAGAGTTCAGTGATTAAAAGATATAGTGTATAACTGATCCACCAATACGCTCATTTCTACTACAAGGCTAATGACGCTAACCAGTAACAGGAAGCTTATTCACACTTAGCTACATGGCTAAACGGTGTAGCCCATGTTTAAGGACAACAGTGTGTAATATAGTGTCAGGAACCACATAAGCAAGTCTGTTAGAGATCACCGAGCCATGCTAACCTGGTCACTATAAGCTTTCTTCACTGGTTAGCTACATTAGCCTGGTCGCTCCGGTGTAAAACTGAAGAAGCAAGCTTCATCTAATCAACATACGATTGAATTAGTGTTAAAACTGCAAATTTGGTTTTTCACCACACTGCCACTTCCTTACGCTGTAAAGCTGCTGCTCACTCCTCTTCGATTGGCACGCAGATTAGGATTAGCAACAGGACTGAGCGAGCGAGGAGTCGAAGAGGCTTCCTGCTAAAGGCTTTCGGAAATTAGACCATTAAAGGAGAAGTTTGGTGAAAAATCAAATGAGCATAATTGACTCCTGACCCCAGATTCTGTCAGTCAACCAAGCCATGTTTTCTATCTGACGTGTGCTTCTTTGGTGTTCAACAGGAGATGCTAGGCTAACCTCGCTAAATATCACTAGGCTTGGACTGTCACCAATCTCCCCTCCTTGTAAACACAAGCCTAAGATCTTTTTTTGTTTGTTTATTTGCTTTGAAAATCGATCGTTGAACCTGCAACCTTGTGATGACTGAGCTGCTTAGGCAGTTACACATGCAGCTAGCTTTCTTTTTGTTATTATTTATTATTATTTATTTGACATTATACAGAAACACGTACAGTGGCATGGATGGACCTTAATTAAACAACTGGAAAAATTTAAGCTGGAACTAAATGACCCTTATAATAACATCCTGCTCCACCTTCAAGCAACCATATAGCGCTAACTGCTAATTCTGTTGCAGCTGTTAATAAGACGCTTGTTAGCTAGCATCGCCCATGCGATCACTGAGTGATGGGGTGGGGTAGGGGTGGGAGGGAGCACCATCCTGCCCACCCATAGATGGTCCAAGAAAGAGGACATGTATGTTCTCTGGGATTGCTGTGGCGCCACTGGGTATTAAACCTGCGACCTCCTGGTGTCCGAGCCGACACTTAGACAGTTGCGCCACTTGTGGTTGTTGCTGTTTTCAAAAACAAATAGACCCTATTTAAATATTCAGGCTGGAACTGCAGTAACACCCTCTGCATAACGTCCCACTCTTGTTTAATATTGAGATTGTGTTTACAGAGGTAAGATTGGTGACCGTCTAAGCCCAGTGTTTGTTAGCGGCGTTAACCTAGCTTCTCCTGTTCTGAGCGAAAGAAGCACACGTCCGATACCAAACCTGTCTTGACTGACTGGCTGAATCTGGGGTCAGAGATCAATCGTGTTGATTTGACGGTTCACCAAACTGTTCCTATACCAGTGACTCTCCCAGTGTATATAAGACCAGTCTCAGTACAGAAACCGGCTTCTGCGTGTGTTTGATAGGATTGTGTCCGTGTTCTTTTCGCTTTCTCGTTCTTTGTTTTTCTTTCCAGAATGACGTGTCTGCTCGGTTAATTCTTCCCCTTCCTCTGTTTCACTTTTTTTTATTATTATTATTATTATTTTATTTTTATTTTATTTTTTGTCCTAATTCTCTCAAACCCAGCGAGGGGGGGCGGGGACATGTCTGGGTTTTTTTTTTGTTTTTTAAAGTATGAATTCTGTATCTAACTGTCCACTGCTGTTTTTTAAAACTGTAATAAGCTGAGCGAGTTGATTTACTACGATGATGCCGTTGTACGAGGACCAGTAGAATTATTTGGCATAATAAAGTCAAAGCGTTCAAACGTGTTTTCTGCACAAACAGCTCCTCTTGTTGGTGTGTGTGTGTGTGTGTGTGTGTGTGTGTGTGTGTGTGTGTGTGTGTGTGTGTGTGTGTGTGTGTGTAGGAAACAAAACCTAGAAGTGTGGCACAACAGATACCACTACCTGCCACTGAGCTACCACACCATGTGGGAGGCTGGGGTTCGTTTCCCAGTCTGGGTGACTATGCTGCGCTACACTATACTATAGTTCTTCATACTAGAACTTGGTGGTTTTAATTAATTAATTTATTAATTTATTTATTTCCTTTAGTTTGAGAGGATATTTTTAAGTTAAGTAAAAAGTTTAGTGATGGCAATACTTTGTTTACTGTTTGCAAATCATCAGTGACACTGGCTTGTGCAATAATTCCTTATTTTAAGTAAGCCGTAGTCCCTGGCAGCGCCCCCTGCTGACTGGGTTCGGTATAAATACTGGGTTTTGGGCCGGGAGTTTCGGGCACTCTCTAATAGTCCGCTCTCTTAGTCCATGTCTCTAAGATGTAGTGGGTTCTGGTCCGGTTCAGGTTTCTAACTGGCCCTTACCAGCTTTGGGCTTCTCCTGCATGCCCTTGCAGGCCACTAGGTCAAAGGTCAGAGTCTAGCGATGGGTTGAGTGTCATAAATTATGCTATAAGCCAACAAAAAAAAAGACTGTGTGTGATTATATGTTTATTAAATTGCATCACTCTCTCTCTCATCTGGTGTGTCACTCTAACGGTCACTCACTCTGGCGCCTTCTCTCTTGTGCTTTCACTCTGGCTCGATCACTCTTGCGCTATCACTCTCACTCTCTCTCACACTATCATTTTCTTCCTCTCTCTCTCTCTCTCTCCAGCTCCTGCACTCTTAATGTCATTAACAGGTGCTTGTCCAAAATAGACCCCACACACACACCCCTGCATAGCTACACACACATAAACATATGTGGGCTGCCTGACGCACATGCTCTTATATTTTCTCTGAGCCTGTACACACACACACACACACTCTGCATCTGACGTGTCCCACAAAACTCTCCTAAAACACAGACTCCCCTTCACTTACTCTCTCTCTCACTCACTCACACACACACACACACACACACACACCTGCCTCAGCATTTACACGCGACCACGTATCCAACACACTCGAACCATTTTCCTCATTACTCCTCCCTGTGTCCACCCCCCGGACCCCCAGACCCTCCCTGTCTGTGTGTGTGTGTGTGTGTGTGTGTGTGTGGTCTCATACTCACTCAGTCCCTCTTTCTGCAGAGCCTGGGGTACTTGATCCTCACAGCTTCACACACCCAGGGATCAGGTATGGTCTCGTTTGCAGCACACACACACACACTTCGTCCTGCAGTGTATGTTTGATTAGATGTGTGTGCAGCCGTTTTTCTCAGTGTTTAAATACGACGCTTCTCGAGAGGCCTTCACGTCTGCTCCAGCCTGGCGGTCCTGTTCACTCCGGCGAGGAGGTGTTGGTGGTTCAGCTCCCTTGGACTGCTTTACTGCAGATCACTCCTCTCACTCCGGAGCTGCCGTGCTTTATTTTACACCAAAGGCGAGGATCCAAAAAAGATCAGAGTCTAGCACACTTCAGCTTCCTGCACTGAGAGATTCTGGATGTTCTACAGGCTTTTGGACTTACGAGGTTTTTACTTGGGGTTCCTTCTGTAGGCAGTTTAACGTTGTACTACTAGCTTGCGTGCTGGAGAACCACGTTTGCTGTATAATTCAGTCGCTGATATGTCAGAATATTTTTTATTTATTTATTTATTTTGACCCACTTGGATTTCTTTACAGTGGGGGTGAAGGGAACCAGACGTCAGTCGCCATGACTACAACACAAATATAGCCGTATATATTTTTTTTGCATATCCAAACCCACCAGTGCAGCTACAACACGAGTCTTCTGAGTTTTATATGGAATGATGATGATGATGATGATGAAGGTAAAATAGTGAATAGAGAATCTCAACTAATGCAGTTCTCTTTAGGGACTACTTTTTGCCGCACTACAGCCGCCCTGCAGCATGTATCCCTCCACCGTTTTAATGATCTGGTTCTAAAAGCAGGTTCTAGAGCCGAACTCTTCTCAGAACTCTGGTAGAACCGTGTCTCAGGCATCAGGCAGCGTCTTCATCACCATTAGGTGAAGAACTTTCTGTGAGGAGCTTCTTTTTATTAGAGCTCCAGACGTCTGGTTCCCTTCACCTCCACTGTAGAACCACAGCTCTGACTGGATGAGGTTATCTAGAACGGGGCGTTTTACATTGACCCACTTTGAGTGACTTTGTTAACGTCTTCCCCGTTTAATTGTGCAGGATTTTGAAAACTATGCGATATTCCCCTTTAAATTGTAATCTGAATGAATTGCTTGTTTGGCTAATTTTGAGTTTTAGTTGATTTTATATTATTTATCAGTATCAGTAATCTGACTCGGTGATCAGAACGGTATGTAGCAGATAAAATAGCAGGCGCAGTTATATATAGTAAGCAGGGGATGCTAAAGTAGGCCTGTATGTGTATGTAATGAAGTGTAAGTGAGATTAGCCGAGATGATAATTGATCTCTTCCAGTATGGCTGCCCAAACTTTTAAGCGCACCTCCCTGACTGTCGTCTTGGTTTGAGCTGTTGAAGGGGTGTGTTTTTTTTATTCATTAATTAATATTAATTAATATTAATAATTAAATGTATTTATTTAACTACTTATGTTCATTTGCAAAGCTAGCTGCGATTTTTCTGAGGTAAAATATCAATGCTAACAGCTACAGCTAGTTTTAAAGATCGATAAACAGCTGTAATTGTTAGTTCTGAGGTAAATTATCAATGCTAACAGCTACAGCTAGTTTTAAAGATTGCTAAACAGCTGTAATTGTTAGTTCTGAGGTAAATTATCAGTGCTACAGCTAGTTTTAAAGATTGCTAAACAGCTGTAATTGTTAGTTCTGAGGTAAAATATAAATGCTAACAGCTACAGCTAGTTTTAAAGATCGATAAACAGCTGTAATTGTTAGTTCTGAGGTAAATTATCAATGCTAACAGCTACAGCTAGTTTTAAAGATTGCTAAACAGCTGTAATTGTTAGTTCTGAGGTAAATTATCAATGCTAACAGCTACAGCTAGTTTTATGGTTTGCTAAACAGCTGTAATTGTTAGTTCTGAGGTAAATTATCAATGCTAACAGCTACAGCTAGTTTTAAAGATTGCTAAACAGCTGTAATTGTTAGTTCTGAGGTAAATTATCAATGCTAACAGCTACAGCTAGTTTTATGGTTTGCTAAACAGCTGTAATTGTTAGTTCTGAGGTAAATTATCAATGCTATCAGCTACAGCTAGTTTTAAAGATCGATAAACAGCTGTAATTGTTAGTTCTGAGGTAAATTATCAATGCTAACAGCTACAGCTAGTTTTATGGTTTGCTAAACAGCTATAATTGTTAGTTCTGTGGTAAATTATCAATGCTAACAGCTACAGCTAGTTTTAAAGATTGCTAAACAGCTGTAATTGTTAGTTCTGAGGTAAATTATCAATGCTAACAGCTACAGCTAGTTTTATGGTTTGCTAAACAGCTGTAATTGTTAGTTCTGAGGTAAATTATCAATGCTATCAGCTACAGCTAGTTTTAAAGATCGATAAACAGCTGTAATTGTTAGTTCTGAGGTAAATTATCAATGCTAACAGCTACAGCTAGTTTTATGGTTTGCTAAACAGCTATAATTGTTAGTTCTGTGGTAAATTATCAATGCTAACAGCTACAGCTAGTTTTAAAGATTGCTAAACAGCTGTAATTGTTAGTTCTGAGGTAAATTATCAATGCTAACAGCTACAGCTAGTTTTAAAGATTGCTAAACAGCTGTAATTGTTAGTTCTGAGGTAAATTATCAATGCTAACAGCTACAGCTAGTTTTATGGTTTGCTAAACAGCTGTAATTGTTAGTTCTGAGGTAAATTATCAATGCTAACAGCTATAGCTAGTTTTATGGTTTGCTAAACAGCTATAATTGTTAGTTTTAAGGTAAATTATCAATGCTAACAGCTACAGCTAGTTTTAAAGTTTGCTAAACAGCTGTAATTGTTAGTTTTAAGGTAAATTATCAATGCTAACAGCTACAGCTAGTTCTGAGGTAAATTATCAATGCTAACAGCTACAGCTAGTTCTGAGGTAAATTATCAATGCTAACAGCTACAGCTAGTTCTGAGGTAAATTATCAATGCTAACAGTTAGTTGTATGGTTTGCTAAACAGCTTTGTTAGTTCTGAGGTAAATTATCAATGCTAACAGCTACAGCTAGTTCTGAGGTAAATTATCAATGCTAACAGCTACAGCTAGTTCTGAGGTAAATTATCAATGCTAACAGTTAGTTGTATGGTTTGCTAAACAGCTTTGTTAGTTCTGAGGTAAATTATCAATGCTAACAGCTACAGCTAGTTCTGAGGTAAATTATCAATGCTAACAGCTACAGCTAGTTCTGAGGTAAATTATCAATGCTAACAGCTACAGCTAGTTCTGAGGTAAATTATCAATGCTATCAGCTACAGCTAGTTTTAAAGTTGGAGAACTAGCCCTGAGTCACCACAAATCCTTTTTTCTACACAGTTACTACACACAGCTGTAAGTGTGTGTGTGCGTGTGTGTGTGTGTGTGTTGAACAAGGTCATGATTGTAACTCTCATTGCTAATGACTTAAGCCTTCCTGTCAGTCAGCAAATCACAAGCGAATTAACACCTCCCATCCCCTACCCTCTCTGGCCCTGTTCCAATTCTCGCCCTAAGCCCCTCCTGAAAGTGCACTTTTAAGGAGTTGTCAAAGGGCGAGTGAAAAGGTCTCTGAGAGGTTGGAGCCGAATTGAGACACACTTCGCCTCACGTCCCTCCACCTGCATACGACGCGACTGACACTGCAGGTGCTGCTGTTTTTACTGTGCGGCTGCTGACATGGACAACGATCAGCGGCAGACACTCATCACCACCCTCACCAGCACCACACTGTAGAGGTGTGGGAGCAGAGAGAGCGCCATCTACCCACCAGGGCAGAGAGCAAGGCCGATTGTGCTCTCTCGGGCTCCGGCTGCTGATGGCCTGGCAGGCAGCATGACCCTGGATTCGACCCAGCTCTGTTTTTTATGTGATTGGTTTATGTGAGGAACATCTCAGGATCACACTGGAACGTGGGTGCTGATGCAGACTTACGAGAGGGTCGCATATAGTGCTCATAGGGGGTACTTATGAGCACCCTTGTTGGTAAAGTTGAAAGAAATGGGACACCCTCCAGCCCTGCGCACACACAAACAAGGGGTGCAGGGGTGCAAGTAATGGGACAGGGCCTCTCTCTCTCTCTGCTGTGTTAGTCTTGTCGCTCTGTCAAGTCATATAATCCTCCATAAATCACCCCTCTCTCATCTTAGTTTAAGAATTACTAACACACACACACACACACACACACACTTCAGGCTCAGTGTAATATGTAGGTATGTGGGTGGTCCACACTTAGCTCAGATCAAACATTGTGGGCTAAAGGAGAGTTAGCGCTCAGAGGTAAAGCGAGGCAGGTCGGCCGGCTCTAATGCCGAGGCCGTGCTCCGGCTGACCTGCATTAACCGTACGCTGGCTGGCCGGCCGCGGGCTTTGTAAAAATAGGTGAACGGGATAAGGTACGGGGGGTATTATTGGCTCGTGATGCATTTTCCACGGATCAGGCCTCCAACGCTGGGCTTGATCTTGGCCGACTGGATCAGTTATGAAAATAACCTGCAAACTTCACAGAGGAGAACTCTGAGAACCAGGAGGCTTTGGGGCTGTGAGAACTTTGCTAAACCTGCTTCCATGCATGCTAGGACCTACACTATGTGGACAAAAGTATTGGGACACCTGCTCATTGTTCTTTGTTTCTTCTGAAAGCAAGGATATCGAAAGTAGTTTCTCCTGCTTACGTTGGAGTAACTGTCTGTACTAGATTTTGGAGGAGCATTGCTGTGAGGATTTGATTGCTTTGGACAACAAGAGCTAGAGTTAGTGAAGTCCATCCCAAAAGTACTGGATGGAGCTCCACCGTCATTCCAGAAAACACAGCTCAATGCTGAGGGGCTTTATACCCCTCTCTAGCCCATGTCTGGCATTAGGCAGCATGGTGGCAATAGGATCATGTTTGTTTATCTGCTCCAGAGAGTCCTATTCTATTGGCAGTACTGAATATTTATAAAATATTTTTTATTAATACTGAAAATGAAAAAACTAAATGTAGCCTAGAAATTGAATTGCCGTAACCATGGACACGAGTGTAGACATATTGCCTTATTTATTATTTATTTATTTATTTTTAAAAAAGAACATTTTGCTTTAGCCTCCTTGATTAAGATGGCCATTTGCCCAACCAACCCAATTAGGAATCTCCCCCAGTCACTTGCGATGCTCCCTGCACTGAGAGGGTGAAGGCTAGCGCATGCTACTTCCGATACATGTGAGGTCAGCCACCGCCTCTTTCCCAACTACTGCAGATGTACCGGAGATGGAGGAAAGCGCTGGATCCCCAAGGCTCAAATTAGACTGATAGAAACCATGTAAATAAGCCTGATCAGATCCGGAACAAGATTCTTTAGGCAGACGGAATCAGAGCTTCTGATCCAAAGTGTACCACGCAATCTGTTAAACATGGTGGAGGAAGTGCTATGACATGTAGGATATGTAGTATAGCTGCCAGTGGAACTGGGTCACTGGGACCTTATTGATGATGTGAGTCCTGAGAGAAATAGCAGAATGAATTCTGAATAGTTTAACCATGGGAACAGGCATATGCTACTCATTAGTGTAACCATGGAGATGCATTAGCATAACCACGCAGCCCTCTGATCTTCTGACATTCCCTCTTTTTTCTTTTTCTTTGTTTTCAGGGTCGTCCTTTAAGTCCGCCCAATGCTCATCCATCCATCCTTCATCAGAAGCTCTGCCTGATGATGATTTTTCGCCATTATTATAATTATGAATGAATCATTTATTAATATAAATCCAATGTGATGTGAAATCAATCAATAATGGGAGGCAAAATTTAATAATAACACAATAAAAGAAATACTTACAACAGACCCGAAAATCAAGAACTGCATACAAAGCCCAGAGTTTAGCCATGTGGTCTAACTTCTTCATGCAGCAGGAGGACGAGGGGCGGATGGGCGTGGCCTCTGGCGGAGCAGGGGGTATGGGAGGCCGGGGGGTTAAGAGGGCCAGGCCCCCTCGCATGAGCGAAAGCCAGGAGGGGAAAATAAAGCTGGCGTTCTTCGTGGCCATCGTGGGCGTGGTGCTGACCGTGCTGGGTTTGGGGACGGAGTTCTGGGTGGAGCTTTCGCAGCCCAAACACTTCCAGAACAACCAGACCTGCAAGATGGCCCACTACGGCCTGTGGAAGAGCTGCATCAGAACCCTGTGGGTGATGGACATCGACCCGGAGAGGCAGAGCTGCGGACCTGCTGAACTACCTGGAGGTGAGCTGATCGCCTTTCAATTCGACTCCCGATCGTGCTGCCTGCCATCGGCATCCGGAGCCTGAGAGAGCACAATTGGCCTTGTTCTCTCCAGCTGGGTAGATGGCAGCCCACCTTAATCTCACACGGGTCTCATCTAGGCCTCATATGCAGTTTATAACCCTCCTGGTCCCACCACTGACCCATGTGGGTATCCATAAGTGGGGCCAGCGTGGAACCTGTAGACCAAACTTTCTGGTTCCCAGTTGGGCTACCCACATAGGCCTCACATGAGCATGTTATTTGGAAGAGTGGTGAACAGCGTTCTCACCCTGGCATATGAAGTATGAGGTCAGCAGATGCAAATCTGTGGGCCGAGGCTGATCTAATCTGTGGGAGATTTAAATAAAATGTGCTAATCAAGCTAAATATGGCTTGATCATTCTGTAATTCTATAATTTCACAAAATTATACAAAATGATTGTTCTAATATTACTAATAATGACAATAATAGCATGCAGCTGGTTTATCTGTGAGCTGCTGCATTATGTAACAATACGCATATGTATGCATCTGGGTTAGCAGGCTCCAGCACAACACGCATAATTAGCCTTAAAGAGGCGACGTACCTCATCAACCCTGGAAAAACTGCACAACCTTCATCGTCACCCTTTATGCAGCGCATTTCTGTTTCCCACACAGCCTCGCTTACAGGCGCTCATCAATCCTTTCCTTTCCTGAAATCATAATGTAATTTTCACCTTTATATACCTATAATAATGCTCACTGTAATACATACTGGTAAAACATACAGTATCTATAACAGTGTTCACTTTAATACATCCTGGTCATAATACATACTGGTAATGTTCACTTTAAACAGACAACCTAATGCTCACTGTAATACATACTGCTAATATTATTGTTCAAAGTAATACATACTGATAAGTTGCTAATATAATTTGCACTGTAATACATACTGGTAACATAATTGTTGACTGTATTACGTACTGAAGATTTGATAATATAATGTTAACTGTAATACATACTGCTTATATAATGTTCATTTATATATGTTCAATGTAATACGTACTGCTAAAATAATGCTTACTGTAATACATACTGATATAATGTTCACTGTAATACATACTGATAAAATAATGCTCACTAATATATACTGATAAAATAATGCTCACTAATATATACTGATAAAATATGTTAACTGCAATACATACTGATTAAATCATGCTCACTGTTATACATACTGCTAATATAATGTTCAATGTAATACACACTGCTAATATTATTGTAAGTAATACATACTGATTAAATAATGCTCACTGCAATACATACTGATATTATAATGTTTAATGTAATACATACTGATAATTTGATATGCCAACTGTAATACATACTGCTAATATTATTGTCCAAAGTATTACATACTGATTAAATAATGCACATTATAATTCATACTGATATTATAATGCTCACTGTAATACATACTGATTAAATAATGCTCACTGTAATACATACTGCTAATATAATGTTCAGTGTACATTGTTCATATACATACTGATAAAATAATGCTCTCTGTAATACATACTGATCCATGTACATTCTCCAGTCTAATATTGATTATCACAGCACTGTTGGTCTGTTGATCAATAAGGGAAGAATCACAGCCTTTCTGACAGATCGGCGCCGGGTGGTTGTAGGTTCATTTGGCTCCTGTTTTGCGGCAGTTTATTTCAGAAAAGGGGGGATTAATATTAAAGCGCACCCACAACTGCACCATCATCATCTTCACTGCAGGGAAAAGTGCTCTTACAGCATAAGGAGAGTGTGTGGGGGTGGGTGTGTATGAGGGAGAGAGAGAGAGAGAGACATTAAAAATTTAAATAATAAGCTCTGATGTTGCCTCCCCCGTGTGAGTAGGCCAGGGTGGTTCACATCACTACTGAGTGGTCTGGTTAGTAGTAGTTTAGGAGTAGCCACTAATTAGCACAATGCAAATACTGGTATGATCGCTGAATTAGCTTCATTCAGTGGTCAGGCTACGCTGTGTGGCCAAAAGTATCTGGACACCCTTTCTTTTTCCTGAATTCAAGGGTAGTAATAGGGGGTTCGCCCAACTTTGCTGCAGTAGCAGCCTCCACTCTTCTGGGAAGGCTTTACACAAAATTGACAAACATTGCTGCAAGGAGAATTTGATTGCATTCAGCCACACAAAACCATCAGAAGGTTGATTCGTTCTGCCACGCCAACTCATCCCAAAGGTACTGATGGACCTCCATCACTCTGGAGAACCCTATAGCCCAATAGAAGGAGACTTTACACCCCCTCTAGCCCACACTCGGCATTGGGCATGGTGACCTTAGGGTCATGTGCTGCCTCTTAGAATGGGTGTCCACAATTTTTGGGACACTGCATATAGATTTGACATCAATGGCATTATTCAGATGTTGGGTTACAGAAGGACAGAAAGGAATAATTGGGGCATATTCAGGAAGATGTTACTATCGGCCGACGGGATCAGCTGACCGATGTATCGACTGGACCCTACGGAGGACGTCCCACTCCCAAAAACTACGCGGAATATTCAGTTTTCCAAAACATGAGCCTCTCTTTTCCCAACCGTCTGTGTCATCCTCCTTTTCCATCTGCCTTCTTATGTTCCCTCCCACTCCATCTGCTTCTGTGCGAGTGTGTGCGCGAGTGTGTGTGCGAGTGTGTGCGCGAGTGTGTGCGCGAGTGTGTGTCTCTCACACATGCAAGACTAACTGTGTCCTCGTAGCGCATTAATACAGAATGACCCTCACAGGCCTTACAGCAGAGATGAAGTGCATTTTTCTGTCTCTCTCTCTCTACCTCACCCTACATCTCTCTCTCTCTCTCTCTCTCTCTCTCTCTCTCTACCTCACCCTACATCTCTCTCTCTCTCTACCTCACCCTACATCTCTTTCCCTCACCCTACATCTCTCTCTCTCTCTCTCTCTCTCCCTCACCCTACATTTCTCTCTCTCTCTCTACCTCACCCTACATCTCTCTCTCTCTCTACCTCACCCTACATCTCTCTCTCCCCCTCACCCTACATCTCTCTCTCTCCCTCACCCTACATCTCTCTCACTCTCTCTCTCTCTCTCTCCCTCACCCTACATCTCTCTCTCCCCCTCACCCTACATCTCTCTCTCTCTCTCCCTCTCTCTCCCTCTCTCAGAATCCAACTGTACGTACTTTAAGTTCTACACTACGGGGGAGAGTGCGACCATTTTCAACAAAACAACAAATAAAAGTAAGATCTTCATCCTTCATCTGCATCGCAGTCATTCCCTTCATCTTCATCCTTCTCCTCACTTTTCCAGCTCTGATCACTTCTCCTTTCTTTTTTCATCTTCTTCTCTCTGATCTTTGCCTTTCATTTCCTGTCTGTTCTTCTAATCTTCTTCTCTTCTCCTCCCCTTCTCTCTTTTCATCACTTCTCTTCTCCTCTCTTCTTTGTATATGTTCTCCTTTCATCTCATCTCTTTTCTCTTCTCCCATCTTATTTGATCTTCTCTCCTTTCAACTTCTCTCGTCTCATCACCTGATCTTCTCATCTTATCCTCTCTCCCCTCTCCTCTCTTCTGATCTTCTCTCCTCTTATCTCCTGATCTTCTCATCTCATCTCATCCCCCTTGCCTCTCTTTTGATCTTCTCATATCATCTCATCCCCCTCGCCTCTCTTCTGATCTTCTCATCTCATCTCATCCTCTCTCCTCTCCTCTCATCTTCTGATCTTCTCATCTCATCCCCCTCTCCTCTCTTCTGATCTTCTCTCCTCTTATCTCCTGATCTTCTCATCTCATCTCATCCCCCTTGCCTCTCTTTTGATCTTCTCATATCATCTCATCCCCCTCGCCTCTCTTCTGATCTTCTCATCTCATCTCATCCTCTCTCCTCTCCTCTCATCTTCTGATCTTCTCATCTCATCTCATCCCCCTCTCCTCTCTTCTGATCTTCTCTCCTCTCATCGTCTGATCTTCTCATCTCATCCTCCCGCCTCTCTTCTGATCTTCTCATCTCATCTCATCCTCTGTCCTCTCTTCTCCTCTCTTCTGATCTTCTATCCTCTCATCTTCTGATCTTCTCATCTCATCCCCCTCGCCTCTCTTCTGATCTTCTCTCCTTCTCTTCCCCTTTTCTTCTCTTCTCCTCCTCTCCTTTCATCTTCTGATCTTCTCTCCTTCTCATCTTCTCTTCTCTTCTCTCTTCTTATCTTCTCTCTTTTCATCACTTCTTCTCCTCTTTTCTTTGTATATGTTTTTCTTTCATCTCATCTCTGTTTTCTCTCTCTCTCTCTCTCTCTCTCTCTCTCTGGTTCAGATTTGAGTCTAGCCTCTGCGATGCTGGCCGTGTTCAGCCTGTTTCTGATGGTGATGGGATCTGTGTGTATCACCATGTCTCTCACTAAGAGTGTTCCCTTCCTCCTGAAGCCCGCCGCCGTCTGCTTCCTCATCTCAGGTCAGCTCCGCCCACTGAGGGTTCTCGAGGGCTCCTCTAACGTTTGCTTGCTACACTTTTGGTCCTGTCTCAGTTACTTAAACCCCAGCGGTTCAGTTCCTCTCTCCCTTTCCCCCATTTTCCTTCCAGGCCTTCTGATCTTACTGTCCATCATAGTTTTCCACCAATCGGTGCTGTCGTTGTTGGCGAGCGACCACAGCATCCCGCTGCACCACGAGCTGTCCTGGTCGGTGGCGTGTGTCGGCTCGGCCGGGGCCATCCTCATCTTGGGCGGCGTTCTCTTCCTGTTGCTGTCCCTTCCCTTCAATCCTCTGGATAAATGCACAGGACAGAAAAGAAACAGCAACCCCTAGAGGCCTGGAGGACGTTTTATTCAAACCTGACAAACTGCTTAAATGTACAGAGTGACAAGACAGGCCGAGGTATACATCTTTTACGATTTTTTGACGTAGTGAGTCAACATTTGGAGGTCACTGCACTGGGTCACCAGTAATACCCCTGAGCTTAAATGGCTTTGATTGCCTTTGTTGCATTTTAGGTCCCTACGAAGCCCCTGAGGTCAAATGGTGGTCATTTTTAATAAGACATTGGCTTTATTAAAAATGACAAAAGTATTGGGACACCTGCTCAGTCACTGTTTCTTTAGAGTTTATCCTGCTTTTGTTGGAGTAACTGTCTCTACTGTCCAGAGAAAAAGAAGGCTTTCTACTAGATTCTGGAGCAAGCATTGCTGCAAGGATTTGATTGCATTCAGCGCAAGGAGCTAGTGTTAGTGAGGTCAGGATGTTGGATGATGATCACCACCCCACCTCCTTTTATCCCCAGCTCGCCAAATAATCTCAGAACGGATGGAGCACCATCACCATCATTCCAGAGAGCACAGTTCCTCCACTGCTCCACAGCTCCTCAATGCTGGGGGGCTTTATATACACCCCTCTAGCCCACGCCTGGCATTCGGCAGCATGGTGCCAATAGGTTTATCTTAAAGTGTTTATCTGCTCCAGAGAGTCCTATTCTATTGGCAGTACCACCATGTCACCTTAGGAGCTTCGTAGGCCCCCATATGGGAGCTAAGGGGCTAATTAGCTAAATATGCTAACACTGATAAGAATTCATGAAGCTGACTGTCCAAATTGTAGCCGATTTCAATGGATTAGCGCAACCTAATATGCTAACCAGAAAATAACGCTAACTGTCCGAGTCACAGCCTATTTTAAAAGAGTCGAGCACCTGGGTATGCTAACATGGTGGCAACCACCAATTACACTGCTGTAATTAGCATTATGCTAAAAGGAACGGTTAGCTGTTAGCATTTCTGACTCAAATATGTCCCTGAACTGTTCCTACGGGAAGCGTTTTGGAGATAACTCCTAGAAAAGTAGCAGTAAGTAGCATTTTTACCTTCTGTTAGCCTCCGTTAGCCTCGCATTTCTGAGCATGTTAGCATTGGAACTGGCAGCAGCCGGTAGTGCTCGCTGCAGAACCCAGTTCTGACAATGTAACATTCCACAGCATTTGAAGTTACGTCCACTTTCCTTCATATTTCACCATGTTTTCACAACGCGTCTACTTACTGTACATTTTATTACGTTTAG
The DNA here is from genome assembly GCF_030463535.1 of Salminus brasiliensis. Lineage (NCBI taxonomy): Eukaryota > Metazoa > Chordata > Actinopteri > Characiformes > Bryconidae > Salminus > Salminus brasiliensis. The sequence goes on from NC_132882.1 coordinate 44,746,055, forward strand.
CATACATCTGAAGCCATTCCTAGCGGGCTCCCGTTCTACAGAGGGGTTTTCGAGGGGTTTACTTCAGAACTTCAGAGTCGGATTTTCATTGTTTTCTTGGTTCGCTACAATTTACAGGATAAACGAAGAGCAGTAAGATCGTCTGGTGCATTGAAATGCTCTTTTTGTTAGCTAATTAGCATTAGCGTGTTGCGGTATTTCGTAGTGGACATCCGTAGAACCTTTGAGAACATGTGAAGCAGGTTGTTGGGTGGTTACAATGCTGATTACCCTCTGATTTAGCTTAGGCTTATCCGTCTTTTTTGGCCCTACAAACAGGTCTAGATAGAAAAATCTACAATTTTCAATGTAATTTAGCATATTTCAGTCAAAAGTATGTGTGTATGTGTGTTTGAGGGGGAGTTAGAGACCCCTATACTTACTTATTTACTTTTTTATCTCTCATTTTATCTCTTATACTGTGATTAGAGTGCAATAAACCTTTTTTCAACACCATGATACACTATTTAACGAGGCTTCTGTTAGCTTAAAAGAGTGTATTTGCGCTTATTTTATGTTCTTGGCTGAAATTAATTAAAGCTAATTACTTGTTTGCGAGTTTTATTATATTTGTACATCATTTTTACATACTTGGTGTGTTCATCTCACTTAAAATAATAACAATAGACATATTGAGTGGTATCACGTTACGAACAAAAGTATCTGCACTAGCAGGGAAAGAGGCTTTTTTATTAATAATAAAATTATAAAAATAAAATTACATCCAGCACTGAAACCCGCTACATGTGTCTGGGACGAAAGCTTTGATGCTAATATTTATCTGTTTTAATGTTCAGTGTCTGTGTGTAGGCTTCGCAAAGTTAGAGTCATTGTATATATATACGAAAATAATACAAATATTCATTCATATACATTCATTCATATTTTACTAATATTTTAAGTGATAATACGAATAACAACAGATCAGATGATCAGATTCAGATTGGATTTTACTGGTAGCAGCAGTTTGAAGAGCCAAATTCCAGTCAGATATGCTAACATAGCTAAATCGAAGCTAACTGCCTAAGTTGTAGCCTACTTTAACTGAGTATTGCCACCAAATGTGCTAGCAAAGCTAACATTGAATCGAAGCTAACATAGCTAGCCTATTTTAACTGAGTATTGTGGCCAAATTTAGGATTGCTAACAGTGAAGCTAACGTAGCTAGTCTATTTTAAAGGAGTATTGCCACCAAATGTGCTAGTGAAGCTAGCAGTGAATCAAAGCTGACATAGCTAGCTAGCCTATTTTAAAGGTGGAGCTCCTCATGGTAATTAAATTCTTACTATCCACACTAACATTAGCTAGCTTCTCATGCTAACAACTGAAAAGGTTAATTAGCGGTTACGCTAGTTAGCTAGCTAGCTAGTTACAATCTTCAGTCACAACCAGGCATTTTGCCTCAGTAATGTAAAAGATATTTAGTTTATGCTTTAAAATGATCAATATTCAGTCAGAACTGATACGTATTACAAACATTCACTCAGAAACCGAACATTTTTACCTCAGAAGCAGCGGTTAGCAGTTTGCTGCCAGCGTTCGAAACCGGCAGCTTTCATCGATGCTTTACGGTTGATCCAGACATGCATAGTAGATGATAGCAAAATGTCAACCTCCGAACATTAGCTGCCTGGTGGATTTAGATGAAAGATACATTTGCTGGTTAGCATGTTCACTTTTAGCTGGCTAGTTTACAGCTAAACAATAGCTTTGTTCAACTGGGGTTAGCATAAATCGATCCTTTAGTTAGCATAAATCGATCCTTTAGTTAGCATGAATCGGTTAGCCTAAAACCACTCTGCAAACCAAAAATACACACACACACACACACACACACACACATATATATGAGAAAAATTATTATTATGATATGATTATCAGCTAGGATATGCTAGGCTAGCTAGTGCTAACACTGATCATACGTTATTTATTATTCAAGCGCTGTGTGAAAGACGTTTATACTGTGTGAAATGTAAATGACGTATGACAGCATGTGTTTTTGATCATTTTTATTTGATTAGATCTTTTTAAAACTGTAATTAATGTGTTTATATATTTTGCGCTAATTTACCAACTGAGTGCAAACCTTTTTTGCATCCTGTCAGTTTCCCAAACCTTTTCTCTCTCTCTGTTTTCTGTTCAGTTTGTTTATGTCTCTCTCTCTCTCTCTCTCTCTCTCTCTGTTTTCTGTTCAGTTTGTTTATGTCTCTCTCTCTCTCTCTCTCTCTCTGTTTTCTGTTCAGTTTGTTTATGTCTCTCTCTCTCTCTCTCTCTCTGTTTTCTGTTCAGTTTGTTTATGTCTCTCTCTCTCTCTCTCTCTGTTTTCTGTTCAGTTTGTTTATGTCTCTCTCTCTCTCTCTCTCTGTTTTCTGTTCAGTTTGTGTATGTCTCTCTCTCTCTCTCTCTCTCTGTTTTCTGTTCAGTTTGTTTATGTCTCTCTCTCTCTCTCTCTCTCTCTCTCTCTCTCTCTCTGTTTTCTGTTCAGTTTGTTTATGTCTCTCTCTCTCTCTCTCTCTGTTTTCTGTTCAGTTTGTTTATGTCTCTCTCTCTCTCTCTCTCTCTCTCTCTCTCTCTCTGTTTTCTGTTCAGTTTGTGTATGTCTCTCTCTCTCTCTCTGTTTTCTGTTCAGTTTGTTTATGTCTCTCTCTCTCTCTCTCTGTTTTCTGTTCAGTTTGTTTATGTCTCTCTCTCTCTCTCTCTCTCTCTCTGTCTCTCTCTCTCTCTCTCTGTTTTCTGTTCAGTTTGTTTATGTCTCTCTCTCTCTCTCTCTCTCTCTCTCTCTCTGTCTCTCTCTCTGTTTTCTGTTCAGTTTGTTTATGTCTCTCTCTCTCTCTCTCTGTCTCTCTCTCTCTCTCTCTCTCTCTCTGTCTCTCTCTCTCTCTCTCTGTTTTCTGTTCAGTTTGTTTATGTCTCTCTCTCTCTCTCTCTCGCTCTCTCTCTCTCTCTGTCTCTCTCTCTCTCTCTCTCTCTCTCTGTCTCTCTCTCTGTTTTCTGTTCAGTTTGTTTATGTCTCTCTCTCTCTCTCTCTCTCTCTCTCTCTCTCTGTTTTCTGTTCAGTTTGTTTATGTCTCTCTCTCTCTCTCTCTCTCTCTGTCTCTCTCTCTGTTTTCTGTTCAGTTTGTTTATGTCTCTCTCTCTCTCTCTCTCTCTCTCTCTCTCTCTCTGTTTTCTGTTCAGTTTGTTTATGTCTCTCTCTCTCTCTCTCTCTCTCTCTCTCTCTGTTTTCTGTTCAGTTTGTTTGTCTCTCTCTCTCTCTCTCTCTCTCTGTCTCTCTCTCTGTTTTCTGTTCAGTTTGTTTATGTCTCTCTCTCTCTCTCTGTCTCTCTCTCTGTTTTCTGTTCAGTTTGTCTCTCTCTCTCTCTCTCTCTCTCTCTCTCTCTCTGTCTGCTTCTGCTTTTGCTTGAGAATTAAATCTCTTTCACACTCAGAGGATGTTTCTCTCGCTCCTTCTTTTTCGCTTCTCGCTCAGCTAAAATTAGCAAGTGGCTCATCTGAGCACATCACGCTGAAGTGTGAGCGAAATATTATCCCAGAATTTCAACTATGGCCCCCTGCTGTGTCTTCCAGCTACGGTTAGCCTATGGCGCTAAAGCTGTCGTGCAAAAAAAAAAAAAAAATCCCCAGGTTTTGCAAAGCCAGGGCAACAGCAGTGGCTTCAGTAGCTTTGGATATCCAGTTATGAGAGATGCAGGTGGTCTGAGATTGAGCTAATTTCTTAGTAAATCTAATGAGTGGAGTCTCTCTCTCTCTCTCTATTTATATGTATATATATTAGGATATATTACAGCTATAGATCAAATCAAATATTCCATATATTTCGTATGTAGTGGGACTTTGGTCAGATTTGACCAGAAGAGGCCATAACACAAGCTCGAGCAGTAGACTGACAGTGGATTTTGATTCCTTGGCTTGAAATATATATATGTGTGTGTGTGTGTGTGTGTGTGTGTGTGTATGTTTGTGTGTAAACTTCTGAGGGTGCAGAAGTGGAGAAATCAGAGCCTACAGGTTGACACTTGACCCTGTGCCTCTGCTGTATATATAGCCCTTTAATAGAGGCTGTTAGACTGCATGGCTCTCTGTACTGGTGTGTTCCAGCCTGTTTGTGCAGACCTTCTGCACCGCAGCCACTGCAAGCAGTCCTCCTTATTTGTATGAAGGTTCTTTAAATTGTTTATCCAAAATTGGTTCTTCTATGGCATCCCTCAAGGAACCATTTGAAGTCATTTAAAACAGCCTCCGAACATGGTGGAGGTAGTCTCATACACTGTAACACAGCTCACAGTGAGAGCTCGGCAGGCTACAGTCTGCTTCTGCAGCTCCTAGTGAGAGCTAGGCAGAATAAAGTACAGCCTCCAAACATGGTGGAGGTAGTTTCACACACTGTTACACAGCTCACAGTGATAGATAGCCAGGCTAAAGTACAGCTTCCAAACATGGTGGAGGCTGTCTGCTTCTGCAGCTCCTAGTGAGAGCTAGGCAGACTAAAGTACAGTCTCCAAACATGGTGGAGGTAGTTTCACACACTGTTGCAGCTCGCAGTGATAGATAACAAGGCTAAAGTACAGCTTCCAAACATGGTGGAGGCTGTCTGCTTCTGCAGCTCCTAGTGAGAGCTAGGCAGACTAAAGTACAGCCTCCAAACATGGTGGAGGTAGTCTCACACACTGTTACACAGCTCACAGTAATAGATAGCGAGGCTAAAGTACAACCTCCAAACAGGTGGAGGTAGTCTCACACACTGTTACACAGCTCACAGTGATAGAGAGCGAGGCTAAAGTACAACCTCCAAACATGGTGGAGGTAGTTTCACACACAAGCACAAGGTGCTTCATAGGTGCCATCGTGACTGTGACAGGTGGGCAATGGTATTCACTTCACCCAGCAGTGGTTTTGATGTTTGTGTAAGGCCTGACTTTGCTCTTCAGGTTATAACGGCACAGTCAGTGGTGTGCTCGGATAGCTGGGCGCGAGCAGGAGCAGCGCTGTGGGGGAATGAAGGCAGATTAATCTCAGGTGATGTTTTAATGTAGACAGTCCTGCCCTAGTCTGTCACATCCTAACATCTCACAAACCCTCCTCAGATCCTGCAAATCCACTTTCAAACAGCTCTGCTGCACCGTGAGGAGATTTCAGCTTAATTCGCGGCACAGGCTTTAAAAGGTTCCTCATTGAACCAGTAGTGGTTCTTCTATGGCATCCCTCAAGGAGCCATTTGAAGCACCTTTATGTTTAAGAGCGTAGCATAGGTATAAACTATTACCACTCATTTACCCCAAAAGAGGTCACGGTAAAATGCATATACACTATGTGGACAAAAGTATTGGGACACCTACAGGGCATCCCACATGACATCGCATTCTAAACCCATAGTAATCAACATGGAGTTGGTCCTGAGACACTCTGACAGGAACCGAACTGTGATGTTCTAGATGACTGTCTGGGTCAGAACATCTCTAAAACATCAGGCATCAGGTCCTGTGGGGTGTTCCTCTCGTTATGCAGCGGTCAGTACCTACCAAAAGTGCTCAGAGGAAGGACAACCTTGGGTCATAGGTGCACGAGGCTCACTGATGTTGTTTGGGGGACCTACACAGCATTTTGCCGGTGTTGTGGCTGATCGGTGTGTGTGTATGTATATAATAATGTCCGTAGGAATAAAAAGGACATCACGCAGCGAGGCTTTCTTCATCTTTTATATATAAAATTCGTGCAATACAGTGTTTGAGTTTATCACACATGTAGATAAACCATTTTTTTATCTGTATATATCTACTCCCCACTACAGAGTATTAGAGTCGCCCACATGAATGCAGTCTGTGTGCAGTTTTTGCATGTTCTCGACCAGTTTACCAAAAAAAAAAAAGAAAGAAAAAGAAACAATAAACTTCAGTTGCATTTGTGTGTGTGTATGTGTGCGTGTGTGTGTGCGTGTGTGTGTGTGTGTGTTGGTGTATCTGCTGATGGCTCCGTAGTGTACAGTGTCCTGTGTTGACCCCATGTGGGCTGGAAGGGGAGTATGGGGTGGTGTTCCAGCAGAACGTTCCCGGTCTCTGATTGGAAGAAGCTGAAGGTCAAAGGTCGAATGGGATCAGGTGCAGCACAGTGAAAGTTCTGTTTTTGTTTTTTTGTTTTGTTGTGTTTTTTTTTTTTATAGTGGGAACGTCGCCATGGAAATGCTGGCATGGTCATGTGACACAAGGGTAGAAGAAAACTACAAATCACACAGGGCATGCCCCCAACACATACATACGTCTAACCCAATCAGGGCTTAAGGAAGACAGTGTCCTAATGTGTGTGTGTGTATATATATATATATATATATATATATATATATATATATATATATATATATATATATATATATACACACACATATATATCAGCTCCCTGGACAAAAAAATAGTCACCTTGCGTATTTAAGGTATTAAAGGTAGTAACTTCAGTCTCCTGCAGATGGCGCTGCACAACGATGATCAGGCTATAAATACCTGCAGGGTGTGTGAGGAGACTCAGACTATGAGAATAGTGCTGTACAGTGCAGTGAGGGTCTCGTTGGATGTGTGGAAAATGGGTCACAAAGCAGATGTGGTTAATGATTGGCTAAAGGCAGTGACTGCATTTGGGCGTGGCCAAAGATCACAGTGTGAAGGAAGGAGCTGAATCTGCAGGTGTATGGAAGCATAGGGTCATACCGGTCTACCAGCAGTGGCAGAAATCCCTAAAGTCTACAGGAAATTCTCCTCATTCTAGAGCAGAAGTGAGTAAAGGCCTCTTGCATGCTGCTCTGCTCCATATGTTGATGGTCTGCAGTTTCCTGTGGAGTGTCTGCCACTGCTGGTAGACCCGTATGACCGTATGCTTCCATACACCTGCAGATTCAGCTACTTCCCCTTCACACTATGGTCTTTGGCCACGCCCAAATGAAATCAATCGTTTTAGCCAATCATTAACATCATTTGCGTCACATTTTCCACACATCCAACGAGACCCTCACTGCACTGTTCCACCTCTTCTCAATCTATGAATCCTGTCACACATCCCACAGGTATGTATAGTCTTGTGCAGTGCCATCTGCAGGAGACTGGAGTTAAAAACATTTGTTAAAAATATTTTTTTGTCCAGGAAGCTTATATATATATATATACACATATGCATATACATATATACACACACACACACATATATTCATACAAATGCCCCTCCCGCCAATCCAGCCCCGCCCTTTAAATAAAGACCCCAGCCCAAAACCTGTTTGCTACAGAATTTAAAGAAAGTATCTCTCTATATATATAATTATTTTTTTTCCAAATATAATTCTGCATAATTACAATATACACTGGCATTTTTTCTTGATTCTCCCACCCTGCTACATCCGCCTCTGTTTATTATTATTATTTATTTATTTTATCTGCGTACACTCTTAACTCCATCCTTTGGAAAACACAGTTTAAGATAGGATTATTTTTACAGTTCCGCTGCTACTCTTTTTTGTTGGTTTTTTTTGTACAAATACATTTTCAGGTAATGCCCCCCAAAAACGAGATTATCAATAAGACTACTGATACGACTACTGCTACCAATGATAATCATAACAAAAATAAGACCATGGCAGGTTCATATAAAAAAAAAAAAATCTTTTTCCTCACTTGGTCAGTAGTTGTCGAGTCCATCGATGACTATATATTCTTCTGTTGACAGAACTGGAAGACGATATACAGAATAAACACTAAAATCGTATACTGTGTTATCAAAGGGTAGAAAAGAAAAAGAAAAAACTTAATCTAATAATAAAAAAAAACAGATGCTCCCTGTAAAGCTAATAATAATAATAATAATAACAATAATATTCTCATTCTTACACATATTACAGACACTCATGCTTCTGCAATGGCCAATGTCCATAGAGGAATCACAGTTGACGTCTTCAGAAATCCCAAAAAAATAAAAGGTTAAAGAGCTAGCAGTTATTTAGCTTCATCATCATAATAACAACAACACCCCCACCCTATTAGGAATGCAATCTCACTCCATTAAAAAAACAAAACAAAAACAAAAAAACGAGTAAACTTCACAGTATCCAATAATTATTGTTGAGTTAAATAATAAAAAATGCTACAAAATATCAGTAATAAAATAAACAAAAATTAAAGGATGTTGTTGTTGTTGTTGTTGTTGTTTTTCCAAGCAGGTTGGATTTTTCTCTTCTGCTCGGGTTTATTGAAACAGAACATCTTTCAAAGCAGGAAGAAGAAAGGAGCAGTTCCTTTGTTTTCCCTGCTGGTCATGCCCTCCAATTCCCTGATGGATCCCGGCTCTTCCCGATTCTTCCCCTCCCGTTTTCCGCCTTCCTCTCGTTTACACCGGCGTGGTTTTCCTGTTCAGAGTGTTGGAGTTGCTCTCGGCCTTGCCCAGCCTGTCCAGCGTCCCCATCCCCCGCTCCCTCTCCACGGTGGAGGCGGAGAAAGGTGGAGGAGGCTGCGACGGGGGCGCCGAATTCCCTGCGCTGGATGAATTCTGGCCAGCCGAAGCCGGGTTGTGGGACTTCAGCGACGGCAGCGTTCCGCTCATCAGCATCCCGCCCCCTCCTCCGCCCTCTTTGGGAAAGCAGTTGTGGAGCTGGTAGAGAGTGGCCCGGTCCACCGTCCCATAGAGAGGAGGGGGGCCGCTGACCCCCCCGAGGCCCCCCAGCTTGGGGTCTCGTGAAAGCGTGTAGAGTGAAATGTCGCCCCCTGGCAGAACCGAGCGGGAGTGCGGGTTTGGAAGAGTTGAAACGGAGACCGGACCCTGGCTCAGGAGGGCCGAGGGCGGCAGGCCGAAGTTCTTGCTGCCCGGAGGACCACCCACGCCCACCGGGGAAGGGTCCCGGGAGCGGGATGGGTCGGTGGAGCGCGAGCTGGAGCGTGAACGGCGGCGGAAGCGGTAGCTAGGCAACCGCAGCATGGCGTGAGTGGTGCTTTTGAAGATGTCGGTGCGGGAGCGGCAGCGAAGCTCCTTGTTCTTCTCAATGTAGATGTTTACAGCCAGCACGCCCACCATCTCGGCCAGGATGAAGGACAGGCCGCCGAAGTAGAAGGACCAGCCGTATGAGTACTGCCACTTCTTGTCCTCGTCCTTCTTCGGAGAGATGTCACCCAGCGCCGCCGAGATGTAGACGATAACGCCAATGATGTTGCTCAGACCTGCAGACCAAGAGGTATAAAATTCAGGCACCAAACAGGTGTATATACAGACAGACAGATATGCTTTGATGTTGTTACACCTCTAAGAAGGCAGTGATGATCAGAACACACCTGCAGCTACAAACAGAATGCCAGCCCCCAGTATGATATTCCTCTTGCTCTTGTAAAAACGACTGGCAGCGATACAGACTCCGCCCATCAGCAGCAGGATAGCACTGAGGATGGGGAAGATGTTTGAGGCCCTAACCACCCCTACAGAGAGAGAGAGAGAAAGAGAGAGAGAGAGAGAGAGAGAGAGAGAGAGAGAGAGAGAGAGAGAGAGAAAGGGTACATGCAGTTAGAAACAGACAAAGACATTCATATCCAGTATGAAGCTCTAATAGCATTAATATCCAGTATGAAGCTCCAATATCATTAATATCCAGTATGAAGCTCTAATAGCATTAATATCCAGTATGAAGCTCCAATATCATTAATATCCAGTATGAAGCTCCAATATCATTAATATCCAGTATGAAGCTCTAATAACATTAATATCCAGTATGAATTTCTAATAACATTAATATCCAGTATGAAGCTCTAATAACATTAATATCCAGTATGAAGTTCTAATAGCATTAATATCCAGAATGAAGCTGTAATAACATTAATATCCAGTATGAATTTCTAATAACATTAATATCCAGTATGAAGCTCTAATAACATTATTATCCAGTATGAAGTTCTAATAGCATTAATATCCAGTATGAAGCTGTAATAACATTAATATCCAGAATGAAGCTTTAATAACATTAATATCCAGTATGAAGCTCTAATAACATTAATATCCAGTATGAAGCTCTAATAACATTAATATCCGGTCAATGTAAATCAAAAAGTAAATGTATTTCATTCACTATGTAAATATGTAATGATGTAATTAAACATGTAATTACATCATTATAATTGAACAGTGTGACACTGTTTGAATGGCAAATACAATCGATGACCAAAAACACTTGACCAATGGAAGACTGGGGGAGAGACGACAGTACCAGAAGTCGTTAAGGTCAGTTGAGGTCACTGCGAAAAACCATAGAACCAGATCTTACCGTTCCACTGAATATGAAGAACACTAATTACTCTGACGCATCTGGATAATTAAATCATCCCTCTGCTGTGTGTGTGTGTGTGTGTGTGTGTGTGTGTGTGTGTGTGTGTATTGGTGAAAAGAAAAGGCCTCCGGAGAGAAGCTGCTTTTCCTCACAGTCCAGAATCCCATCTGGGACCAGCTTTGCCGGGACAGTGAGGGGAAATGCCATCTAAATACCAACCAAATGCCAAGTAGTATGTGTGTGCATGCATGTATGTGTGTGTGTGTGCGAGCATGTGTGTGTGTGTGTGTGTGTGTGTGTGTGCATGCGCACAGTCCACAGCTGTACCCGACAGTGCCACACAGCTTCCCTGAAGCATTTCAACTCTCAGCACTCATCCGGACTCTCAGCGGCCCACGCCGTCCAAAAATAGACCTCAGCTCCTCTCTCGGCGTGAGTCTCCTCAATATGGCACTTCAGCTGGACGTACGCTACGCGACTCGGAGCCCCGCTTCATCCTCCGCCTGCGTCTCCTGATACGTGTAGAAGCTGCTTCTCAAACTGCCGCTAACACAACACCACTGGAGCTCAACATGATTGGAGGAGGACGCTAACTGCTAATTCTGTTATATCCGCTAACAGGCGTCCAAAATAGCTAGTGGTGAGGAACGAGGGAGGACTGTCCCACCCACCCAGAGAGAAGAGCGAGAGAGACTGAGAGGACAGTTAAAAATTTGCATTTGATGCTGAGAGGTGGCTGCTATTGAGTTGCTTGGTGGTTGCTAGGCAGTTGCTATGGCATCCCAGTTTGAGACTTAGCAGTTCCAGGTGGTTGCTGTGGTATTTTAGGTGGTTGCTAAGGTGTTGCTAAGTGGGTGCTATGTTTTTGCTAAGGTATCCCAAGTGGTTTCCATGGCGGTTGCTATGGTATTTCAGGTGGTTGCTGATTTGGTGCTATGGTGTTGCTAAAGTGTTTTTATGGGGGCTGCTAGGTCGACTGCCATGGTATACAAGGTGGTTGCCATGGCGGTTGCTGTGGTATTTCAGGTGGTTGCTAAGATGTTGCTAATTTGGTCCTATGGTGTTGCTGGAGTGTTTCTTGGTGGTTGCTAGGTTGTTTGCTATGGTATCTCAGGTGGGTGCCATGGCGGTTGCTGCGGTATTTCAGGTGGATGTGTTGCTAATTTGGTGCTATGGCCTTGCTGAGGTGTTTCTTGGTGGTTGCAAGGTCGGTTGCCATGATATCCCAGGTGGGTGCCATGGTGGTTGCTGTGGTATTTCAGGTGGATGCCAAGGTGTTGCTAATTTGGTCCTATGGTGTTGCTGGGGTGTTTCTTGGTGGTTGCTAGGTCGGTTGCCATGATATCCCAGGTGGTTGCTGTGGCAGTTGCTGTGGTATCTCTGGATGGATGCCAAGGTGTTGCTAATTTGGTGCTATGATGCTGCTAAGATGTTTCTTGTTGGTCGGTTGCTATGGTATCCTAGGTGGGTGCCATGGAGGGTGCTATGGTATTTCACGTGGATGCCAAAAAAGGGGGAATGGTGTTGCTAAGGTATTTCTTGGTGGTTGCTATGGTGTCTCAGTCCCTGTAAACACAGTAAAAACAAGCCTCCCAGGCCTGCATCTACGCAGCCCCCCCGTCACGACCCACAAGAAGTGAGAAAGGCTTTCTTACGCAGGACGTACTCCGCTCCATCGTGGTCGAAGTCGGCGTCCTCTGGGAAATGGTTAATCTGCGAACACACCCCTCGCTTCACCCCTGCACAGAGAGAGAGAGAGAGACAGGCCGTCAAGGTCAGAAGGTTGAAGCAAGCAGCACAGCACATCCATGAGGAACACAGTGTTACACTAGCGGTCAAAAGTTTGGGATCAGAGCGGTCATATTAGACAGACTTTCGAATGGTGGTGTGTAGTCTCGGTGGATGCCCCTCATCCAACCAACCAACATCTATATGCAGGTCAGTTAAGCATGAAAGAGCCTATCAGCTATCTAGACATCTCAATATCTCACAATCCCACCTAAGCGGATTAGTAGGTCGGAGCAGCGTGTCGGAGCAGGGAACACACCACAGTGCGCAGGCCAGGAGATCCTCAGACCAGTACGCTCAGCTGTTTTGCGGTTCCAGCATTACACAATCGTCCCAACGCAATAACGCTTTAGAGCTGTGGGGACTCGCTGGCCTGCGCAGTGTCCGGACTCCCTGTGGACAGTGATGAAACTGGTAATTAAAGGATGAGCTGAATCAGGAGCTTTAGAGCAGAAAGAACGATTAGGACCAAAACCAGGAACAGCTTCAGTCTCTAAGGTACTCCTGTTGGTAGTTTTTAAAGGGCCCGTAGTCTATTTTTACCTTTGTATACCAAAAATGACCATTTCCCAACCTCTCTCTCATCTGACTGGGCCTTTAATATATGCAAATGACCTCTGTTCTGATTGGCTTCCTTGCTTTGTATGGCCTCTTTCAAAAAGCAACAGTGTCCAAAACATGAGTGTGAAACTACCTCCACCAAGTGTGAAGGATGTACTTCGGCCAAGCTTAAGTGGTAGAGAGAGTGTTTAAGGTGATGCTCGCTCTACCATTGAACAATGTAGTACAAAGTACTTGGTTTTATCTGATTGGCGGCCAATTTGGACCAATTGGGAGCTTAGGTTTTTGGAATTTCGTCCGATTGCGATTAGCAGAGCGGAGGGGCCCCTGTCACTATGATCGCAGGTTCGCATCCCAGTCATGCTGCTAGCCATCGGCAGCCGGAGCCCAGAGAGAGCACAATCGGCCTTGCTCTTGCGAGGGTGGGTAGTGCGCGGTGCTGGCCGCCACTGCCATCTGCTGGCCAATGCATGAAAGCCGGGTACACAAGGCGTTTCCCTTTAGGCACGTTGGTTGATGGCAGTCCGGAAAAGAGGCGTTGGCTGATGGAGCATTGCATGCAATAGGGGGGAGTACATGTACAGGCCGGGTAACTGGCGACCCGAGTGGGGAGAAAATGGGCAAAATAAATAATTGAAGTGGGCGATATTCCGGACGGATACATAAATATGGAACCATCTGCACTTCTTTTGCAACTTGTGCAACTCTCCGACCCCAGTAGTACAGTTTACCACGGTAATACTTTGAGCAGGAATGGAAATAGTGGACATCCCCCAACCCTACTGCAGCAGTATAGACAGATATAGTGGATAGACTTTATGCTATTCAGAAATATCAATAAAAACATCATATGTACAGATCAGTATGAAATACCACTCTCACACACACACACACACTGGACCCTGCACAATGCTATACACACACACACACACACACACACAGAGTAGAATGCAGAAAGCTCCGGAGTGATGCAGGCAGTTGGATATAGCTACCCGCTCCAGTGCCGACAGACAGACTGACGCATTATGACGACATCAGGGGTGCACTATGATGACAGCATGACTGGTGGTGGTGGTGGATGGATGGATGGATGGATGGAGTGAGAGTGTGGTGGAGAGATGAGACACAGACGGAGGGAGAGGCGGACAGACGCGGGGGACAGTCTCGGCTGCTTTCTGTCTTTTTAACTGTCCTCACCGAGGTTAGTCTGCAAGAAAGAGACGGGAGGCACAAGAGGGAAAGGTGTCAGCGCAGCGCGGGACGTCAGAAACTGGACAAATCTGCTGCGGTGACCATGGCGACCCCCCTGCCGAGCTGCTCCGCCCATTTTGACGTCATCCTCAAAAAAAAGAGGACCCCTGAGGCTGGTCTGAGCTTAGCGATCTATGGTTCTGTCATTTCGGCACTGCTATGATTATCTGACTGTTTTATTGTAGCCTGTCTGAAGTCAGTGGCCGTGTAACGGGGTGGTGGGAGGCGGAGTTAGAGCAAGATTAATGGTTGTTATTATTGAATATGAATATGATTAGAAAAACTAATTAGGAAAAATGGTCAAATCTGTTTTCATGTTCCTGATACAGCGTAAGGGGTGTTTAGACTGCACCAGCCCAGCATGACCTAGCTTAGACCAGCTTGGTGCTGCTAGCTAGCTGTTTTGCGCTAAAGTACAGCAGTTACAGACGGGATGCCAGTTGCTCCAATCGCAGACGCAAATTACTTGTGGACACATTCTATCAACCTCTGAGCCAATCACGTCTTGTTCATGATAGTCCACCGCCCACAAAATTAAATAAAATTAGCTAACAGCTACATCAGACTACATTTAAGGAGTAGCTAGCTAGCTTATTAAACTGCCTTGCACATAAAGTCCGAAGCCTTGAATTTTTCGAGTTCTGAGTAGGAAGTTTCCAAATCGGAAAGTCAGGAGAGCCCCATCGACCCCAAGTTTAAAATCCAAGATGGCCGTTACCAAACATCAAAAGTACACACACAGTTACAGTTACATACAGTTTAGCGGCACTGCTATCTACCTGTGTCGTATCCACAATAATGTCCAACTTCTATCTGTGGACGTGTTTCCATGGTGTTTGGGGATACAAAACATCGTACAATCTGTTATCATCAACTGGTAACGTTAACCACGCTAACCTGGGACATAAAAAGTGGGACATATTTTTTCGCTAGTAAAAGATCGCCAAACTAGATGTGGGAAACTCCGAAGTCTTTAGTAAGGCAAAGGTTCTGAAACAGTGTATAATTAACGGATTGATTATCTGGAACGCGGCCAACTCAGGTGTGACGTCATTCTCAGCTCCGACGGCCGAATTCTGAGGTAAATGAAACGCAACACAAGAGATCATCTAGCTTCAGCCCCATAAAGCACGCCATAGTCTTGGCAAAGTGGACAGAAGTAGCCCCAGCTTGTGCGTAACTTAGCCAACTGTCTAACTAGCTACCTAAATTAGCTAGGTAGCAACAGTGGTGGTCAGCTAGCTCACATTAAGGATAAGCAAAAGTTTGTTAGCACTGAAAAATTGTTAAAATTACTACAAAAAAAAGTAGGATAGGTTAAATCACTCTAAGGGTCCAATTTTCCACCCCGCCGACAGTCTTTTTTTCAACGCCTTCCGCCTACATCGTTTAAATAGTGACGCTGCTTGCGAATATTTCTGACGATGGGCGCGACGGTCTCGAAATGAGGGGTGTTCAGGTCAAATTCTGGCGTATTGCTGTGTATCTCGACAGCAGAAAACAGCAGGAGCTCCACTGACTGAAAACAGCCTAGACAGACGTTCGTTAACAGTCAGACGTTCGTCGCTATCTTGGCAGTGAATTGTCAACACAGGCGTGTGCAGCCTGACGCTCGTACACTCCCCCGAGCTTTACACCACTGAAATATCAATCCGCCAAGGTCAGTTAGACCGCACCTGGCTCTTAAAGGGAGCGACGAGCGACACGCTGATTGATTTATTGTTGCATGTTACTTCCAAAACACGCCCATAATTAATTAAGAGACTTCATTAAGAGCACGGTTGACGGCTAACATTCACTGCTAACCCCAAGCTCAACTGTTTTATCCACCTAGCGTGAGCTAGCTGGTGGCTTGCTGGCTAACACTCATTAAAATCTGGGGCTGAGTCTTTAGTCACCGCCCATTAAATTGATTCATAGTCTGGTAATGTTCATGGTTACTTTGTGGAGGCATGTCCAGATATTTCACAATTAAATATATTAGCCCCGAGGCTGTCGCAGTCTTCATATGGAAAAAGCTAAGGCGGCTAACAGTTACCCAGTACGCTGCCATATTAAATATTTTAATTATTTAACTATTATTATATTTTTCAATCTTGGGCAGAAGTTAGAGGGACATTTGTGAAACTAGGTGATCTGACTCAGTGGAACCGCATCCATTACGTCAAGCACGCCAGCCGAGGCAGGGGAGGTCACCACGGTCACCACGGTCATCACACTGGCTTCTCCATTTTGGCTCCTGTTCCTGATATTCTAGCCCTTTGGAACCAAAATGTCCCTATGGCTGACCCATAGTGACCGCCACTCACTCACATGCACTGCCAGTCAACTGTTTGTGATGAGATTGGCTCTGTGGTCCTGACCTTGCACACACTTCTCTGGGAGGCCAGAGCTAGAAGCTACACACATGGAAGCATCCCATGCGATCCAGACTTAGAGCCTCGGTTCTGCTCAAAAAATCAAGTTCCACATGTTCCCCCCTCTCACCCTAAATGTAGCTGATCCACCATGACAGGCTTCATGTCTGATGGTTACTTCAGTTTTTACAGTTAGCCTGGAGCTATGATGAGTTAGCAGTACAAGCTTATAGCATAGCAAATATAGCAAATTTATAATATATTTTAAATAAATATAAAAGTTTATAGTATATAGTATATATAAGTACATATATTATAAATATATATAACATACAGAATATTTGTGAGTAAAAAAAAAACTAAAAGCAAAAATAGCGGATGCTAATCATATCTACAAAAGATCTTTTCTCCTCAGTGGACAATGTGCCAACATGTTGGTTCAGCAGAATAATTTTGTTGTTTTGGTTCTAGCTAACCTCAGTGCCAGCCCTGTTACTTCTGTTTTATCCAACTAGAATTATACAGAATAAACCAATCAGCCATAACATTAAAACCACCTGTCTAATGTTGTGTGCCACCAAAACAGCTCTGACCCTTCAAAGCATGACGTGAGACTCCACAAGACCTCTGAAGGTGTTCAGCGGTATCTGGCGCCAATACTAGTGTTAGCTGCAGATCCTTTAAGTGAGGTGGGTGGGGTTAGCATCCATTAGCATCAGTAAGCTTTTCGTTGGGTCACCAGTTGTCCTTCCTTGGAGCACTTTTGGTAGGTACTGACCACTGCATACCAGAAGAGAACACCCCACAAGGCCTCCCTGATGTTCTGGAGATGTTCTGACCCATTTATCTATAACATCACAGTTAGGTTCTTGTCAAAGTGTCTCAGATTCTTACACTAGCTTCACCACCTTCTTCTTCTTCAAGACAGCCCTTGACAGGAACCACTGGAGCCAGACCATCAGTGTTTTTCACTACACCCCACAGTGGCATCAGACGTCTTGGATGGGAGACTTTGTTTGGGGCGAGGGAGGAAACTATTGATGTTTCATTTTTGTCCAAAATCTGGCTTTAATGGAAACTGATGGGGAGACGAGGAGACTAGGTCGCCTGTCCTTGGTCAGATAGTGATGTAAGGCTTGGCATTCATTATGCAGAGCCAGAATGGGAGATGTTTCCACTTCACCTACTCTCAGGCGCACTGCTACTTAGCATCCATCCTGGCTCCCAGACCCTGGGGACAGTGAGGATTACTTGACCTCTAAACCGCACCTACTGTGGAGCACTGCAGCCAACGGCAGGGCGGGGGTGTCGGGGGAGCGAAGGCGCGATAAATGGAGAGTCGAAGAGAGATGGAGAGAAAGGCAGATTTGCTGCAGAGAAGGAGAGCGAGAAAATGAGCGAGAGAGCAAGCGTAGCAAGTGGTGATTTGAAGGCCCAGCTTATCTTTAATTGAATGTTTTGTTATCAGGGAGCTTAGCCATGAAGCTAAATTAGCAGGGCAAAATGGCTGCGGTACAGGCTGACTGGAGTGACCGTTACGTGGGGGAGAGTGAGAGACCATGAGGTGTTCCCTTCCCTCTGGGGCTGGGCCTCGGGATAACTCACTACAGAGAGCACCGGCTACTTGATTACGATGTCAGAAGGTTTACGATGTCCTTACGATTTCTGACAAGGTTGGATAGAGAAGAATAGAGAATAGAGAAGTGTCCTGTGGTACCACCAAGACATTGGCAGCAGCTCCGTGAGCGTCAATGAGCCCTGGTCACCCGTGGTCCCTTCAACAGTTGTTCACGATTGGCAGCAGTTTTGGTAGGTACTGACCACTGCATACCGAGAACACCCCCACGAGACCTGCCTGATGTTTTGGTGAGGTTCTGACCCAGTGGTTCTTGTCAAAGTGTCTCTTTCAAGACTCTTTTCCTGCTTCAACACCTCCATCACCTTCACCGCTCCCCTGAAAACGGGGACCCCAACAACCTCCTGCAAGACCTGGCAGACCACCATCAACACTGAGGCCGATGAGCAAACCAAGCTTCCATCCTTCCACCGTGAGAAGACGGGTCAAAGAAGCTGCTGCTGTTCGTAGACCAACGGACCAACCATCCCGGGGAGTCCAGAACTCAACGGCATTAAATGTGTTTGGTAGCTTCTAAAACAAAATCTCCCTGTAGGTTTCAGAACACTCCCACCACCATGTTTAACAGGTGGTGATGCCTTGATCAGGTGGGATGCCTTGGATCTTGGGCAGGATTTCTGCAGAAACACTGAAAGTGATGGAAGCTGAGATGAAGGCATGAGGTGGACGGACTGAACACTCAAACATCTGACGTTAGATTAAGCTTAAAAATAAGGGCTTTTGATTGGATAGGGCGCACTCTGACTTGTAATAGTCCTGCACACATCCACTATAATAACACCCCCAACACACACACACACACACACACACACACAGTAAAGGCAGTAAAGTGTCTGACCCTCGAGGCAGCAGATCCTCCACAGGCCCGAGTGTGTGAGGGCCCCGGGGTCCTTCTTGTCCTTGTTGTGCGGGTCATCCTGCGTGACGTTGGCCGTGCTGTTGCAGATCAGAGCCCGAGAGTAGAGCCAGTAATCCGTCCCGATTGCCACCGTCATCAGGCCAAAGGAGGCGAACGCCCCCACGATGGTGAGGAGGATCTGAATCCCCTTCTCACACACCATGCCTGCCGGACAGAACGACAGACCGGAGGCTTAAATACGCAAGAAAATCACTTTCTGTTTATACAGAGGTTCTCGAGGAGTGCGGGTCTGTCCTCACAGCCCAGCTCTCATATTTAGGATCAGAGGAGTAGAATTCTAACATTATCAGCAGAACTACACTGTTGAGGTACACCTGTTTCCACGGTTACACTATACCGGTTTCCAAAGTTACGCTACACCAATGTCCATTGTTACACTACACCCATTTAACGGCTACACTATACCTATTCCCATTGTTACACTACACCCATTTAACAGTTACACTAAACCCATTACCATGGTTACAGTAAATTCATTACGGCTACACTAAACCCATTCCCATGATTACACTACACCTATTTATCAGTTACACTATACTCATTCCCATGGTTATATTTCACCCATTTAAGGGTTACACTATACTCATTCCCATGGTTACACTACACCCTTTTAACGGTTACACTATACCCATTCCCATGGTTACAATACACCCTTTTAACAGTTACACTAAACCCATTCCCATGGTTACACTACACCCGTTTAACCAGTTACACTATACTCATTCCCATGGTTACACTACACCCTTTTAACGGTTACACTATACCCATTCCCATGGTTACACTACACCTATTTATCAGTTGCACTATACTCATTCCCATGGTTACACTACACCCGTTTATCAGTTGCACTATATTCATTCCCATGGTTACACTACACCCTTTTAACAGTTACACTATACCGATTCCCATGGTTACACTACACCCTTTTAACAGTTACACTAAATCCATTCCCATGGTTACACTACACCCTTTTAACAGTTACACTAAATCCATTTCCATGGTTACACTACACCCTTTTAACAGTTGCACTATACTCATTCCCATGGTTATATTTTACCCATTTAACGGTTACACTAAACCCATTCCCATGGTTACACTACACCCTTATAACAGTTACACTATACCCATTCCCATGGTTACACTACACCTATTTATCAGTTGCACTATATTCATTCCCATGGTTACACTACACCCTTTTAAAAGTTACAGTAAACCCATTCCCATGGTTACACTACACCCTTTTAACAGTTACACTATACCCATTCCCATGGTTACACTACACCCTTTTAACAGTTACAGTAAACCCATTCCCATGGTTACAATACACCCCTTTTAACAGTTACACTATACCCATTCCCATGGTTAGACTACAATCAGTTTAAGGGTTAGTCTTGGAAATCTTGGAATTGTATATATATATAACCTATCCTGAATATATAAATAAAATGCACGGCTGTCCGACCTGACGGCGAGTTTCTATCCTTCGACTCAATTTTGAAAGCTTTCTTTTCCTCGTCAGATGAGAATGTGCTGTCCCGTCGATCCGGGCAGCATCCATCGACTGTCCTCGCACACTCCTCCTCTCCTCCCCGCACCCGTCCCCCTTCCCTCACTCGTCTGCTCTTCCTTCTTCTCTCGCCGAGGGAGTAGAGAGCCACACGAGTCGCTGCTTCCTCTGCTGTCTGAATTCCCTTATTCAGTCAAAGTGGCCATGCTTCAGTCTGAGAGAGAGAGAGAGAGAGAGAGAGATGTTGAATTCGTTATCACTGTATGAAAGTGTTCAGGCTTTGGAAGTTTTCTGAATGGAGCTCAGAAGCCGACCACAGGTCTACAATGTTACCATGGCAACACCCTGGGTATCATAGGCTCCATCAGCGGAAATGGAGAGAGAGAGAGAGAGAGAATGAAAAAGAGAGGGAAGAGAAAGTTTACAGTGAACCACACTGTCAAAAGTATAAGATCCCTGACGACCTTTTGGAGGTTCTCGTATTTGAAACTGGGGAGGAACCTCTTTTACGGGGCTCTGAGGAACCTTCAAGGAAAGGTGTTTAGAAGAAAGAGGTTCCTTGAAGGTTCCTCCACAGTTCCTCCAAACGTGCCTCAAGGATCTTATGCTGTTAACAGTGTAGAACGCCTCACACACATGCACACACACTAATTATGCGAAACCCAGAAAACCCAAGGACAATCACACACTGCGCATAATTTAGCAAACATAGTTTAGCAGACATAATGCAGCTCAGAGCTCGGCTGTTAATAATTCATAATGCAATATGGCACAGCCATTAAAATAGGTTACACCCTGTCTGCACTGTGGAGCTTCTGCACCAAACAAACGTGAACCGGCTCAACTCCCGCTAAAACCAGTGTGTACGGTGGAAACGGCCTCGCTTCCGACGCGCTAGCTAGCTAAACACTTCACCCCATATGACGTCTGTGCAGAAGGCTGTGGCACAGTTGCTTAATGATAGTTATGGTAGGAACGGGGTCACAACACACAGTACAGCGCCCCCTGCTGCACACAGGCCTGTGCAGACCGGCTGGAGAGCTCAACGGGATGGGAGAAGGTGGTCTGGTCCATTGAGTCACACTGGAGGTGTACCTGTGGGAGGTAGACCACAGATGCCACCACTGAGCTGTTTTGGTGGCACCCAGAAGACCAACAGCTTATTAGGCAGGTGGTGGTCATGTTTTGGCTCATGGTCATCAATAAAAACCACATAAGCAAGTCTCTTCGAGAATTCTCAACAACTCCACATGGTTTGAACAAAGTGAGAGATGATATCCCTGCCAAGAAGAAGCATCAAAAACCAGCACGGTTGGTCACCAGCATATGCTGTGGTTTGGAAGCTCATGGTAATGCAGCTCATGCTGCTCTGAGCTGTTCACTAGTGGGCTGTGAGCTTCCATTGTTCGCTCACTTGATGAGCTATTGAAGGGAACTTCAGACACCCAACATGTCTTGGCTGATTGACTGCTTTTATGACAACGGGGGGCGAAGCTGTGTAATGTTTTTGGCTCCAATCAAGAAGTTTCTTCTTCAGATTCTGTTCTGCTTCCAGTGAATGTAGAGAAAGCCAAAAGAATCAGAAAACAGTTGCTGCTCAAGCGGTTCTGCTCATTTTGATCAAAACGATTCTTGAAGATCTTCCAAAAGGAGATCTAGCCCAGGTATTTCTCACCTACCCTGGCTCTGGGATGCCGGTGGGACATCCGGAGCTACAAGAACAATGGGGAACGAATTCTAACAGCACAAAAAAGATGCATAATCAATACATGCATTGTCTGTTAGGCTGTCGAACCTGGCTAAATCAGTTCCTGGAGCCATCTGGGATCAATAGTAGAATGGGTGAGGCGTTTTAAGGTGAGGGTTAGAGTTGCTGTAGACTGAATGAACGTACGCTTCGTACAGACATCCACCTCCACTAACATCCACTCGGCTCCATGTTCTTCAGTAAAGATTGATGGATGGATTTAAGGAACCTTCCGGTCATTAGCATTTAGCTCCTGAACTGCTTTCCTGTAGCTAACACCTCCGACTTTGGAGCCTCGGTGTCCTATTTTACACCAAAACCCAAGACCTGCCTCCGCCTGTTTCGCTAATAAACAGTGTACAGTAGAAACCGGGGAGTGTGTGATGATTAGGCAAGCATGGAGCTAGCACAGTGCTATGTGGTGGCTACATTAGCCTTGTAGCTTTTGGTGACAAGGCTGTGGGTTCAATACTCGGGCCGGCCAAGCTGCCACCGTTGGGTTGAGCAAGGCCTTTTACCCTCTCTGTTCCCCGGACGCCGCAGCAATGGCTACTCTAGTCCATTTGGTCTAGTGACCAAACTAGCTAACCACTATGACCAGCCTGATGACCAGCTGGGACAGCTTGGCCTTGTTAACAGACCAGCTAATCCATCAAACTGAGCGTCCTCGTGATCCTGCTCACCGTCTTCATTTCCCATCTGGCAAACGTGACTCATGTCTCCCTCGTGAGAGAACATTCACACCCCTCAGCGGGACCAAAGTGTGTGTGCCTCCACAGCGAGGAGATATTGGTATTATGATGAACCACAAACTCCACATGTTTACTCCTGTTTATTTGTGTTCACACCAGACGGAAAAGTGAGAGGCCGTAACGCAGGCAGCCACACTGGAGCTTATGCTCACAAGCCACTTGCAACATAACGCTGTCCTTCAGGAACAAAAACACGGTTCTTTAAGAGTTCTTTAGCAGAACCATGACTAGTCAAAGACCCATGTGAATGCCTCAATGGTTCTTTGCCTGGTTAAAGTGGAAATACTTGATGGTTCTTCACAGAAGTCAAAGTACCCTTCTTGCTTAGCGGGTTGTACCTCCCGGGTTGTTCTGAGTTCACAAAGTTACACCTTTTGTATTTAGTGTCCCCATCCAGACAACCCATCCGTACCCAAACCATCCACACCATCCCCAGCTATACCCATCCAACCTATATCCATCTATACTCATAACATTAATGCCTATACTGCCTATACCCAAAACTATCCCTGCCCATACCATCCACAACATTCCCATACCTATCCATTCCATCCTACCAATACCCATCCATACCCATCCCTACTCATACCATCCACACTATTCCCATACCTATCCATACCACC
This sequence comes from Salminus brasiliensis, assembly GCF_030463535.1. Taxonomy (NCBI): domain Eukaryota; kingdom Metazoa; phylum Chordata; class Actinopteri; order Characiformes; family Bryconidae; genus Salminus; species Salminus brasiliensis. The sequence goes on from NC_132882.1 coordinate 44,769,511, forward strand.
CATAGACACCATTCCCACCCATACCTTTCTATACCATCCAACCCATATCTATACCCATCCAACCCATACCTAGCCATAGCATTCCCATCCATACTATTCCCATTCCCATCCATACCACCCATACCATCCCATCTATACCATTCCCATCCATACCACCATACCTATCCATACCATTCCATCTATACAATTTCCATCCATACCATTCCCATCCATACCACCAATACCTATCCATACCATTCCATCTATACGTCCCATCTATACCGTTCCCATCCATACCACCCATACCTATCCATACCATTCCATCTATACATCCCATCTATACTGTTCCCATCCATACCACCAATACCTATCCATACCATTCCATCTATACTGTCCCATCCATACCACCCATAATTATCTATACCATTCCATCTATAACCGTCCCATCCATACCACCCATACCTACCCATACCATTCCATCTATACCACCCATACCTACCCATGCAATCACATCTATACCCAAACCCATCCCTGCCCATTCCATCCACACCATTCCCATTAATTACCCTATCTATCATACTATTTATACTCATACCACCCATACCTATCCATACCATCCCCATCTATATCCATCCACCCAATACCATCCTTACCCACACCATTCACATCATTCCCTCCCATACCCATCCACAGCAGTCCCATCCATCCTCATCTATACCCAGCCAATCAATATCTATCCATACCCCTCCCATCCCCATCCCCATACCATCCATATCCATCCCCATTCATCTCCATCCATATGCATTCCCATGCACACCCATATCCCGTCTCTAACTCAGAGCACGAGGAGGTTTGGAGAGATGGGAAGCCGGTTGTTAAGAACTGCAGTGAAGGCGGCAGGTGGGCGAACCCATAAAATCCTCCACAGTAATGCGACTTTCATTCTAAATGTCTAGATGAATTTTAGGCCAAGCCATTGTCCTTTGTGCCCTTTATAACAGGCAGAGGCAGAGGGGCTGTGTGTGTGTGTGTGTGTGTGTGTGTGTTTTGGGAAGATGACTGCTGTAATGAAGGATTAGAGCACAACACCTGTGCTCTCCTGCACTATTTACCATACATTCACCTTCAGCTCATCCCTCTCTGCTCTCCAATTCAACACAGACCACTCCGTAACCACACACACACACACACACACACACACACACACACACACACACACACACAAACACACACCACTGCACCTGCTGGGTCTGCGTCACCTGTCTACACTCACTGCATATGGCAGATTTACACAGCCCGCCAGCCCCCCTACTTCAAAAGCAGTTGGGTCAGATAGTTAAGTCCAGACGACTGGAGGTCAGATAGTTAAGTCCAGACGACTGGAGGTCAGATAGTTAAGTCCAGACGACTGGGAGTCAGATAGTTAAGTCCAGATGACTGGAGGTCGGATAGTTAAGTCTAGACGACTGGAGGTCGGATAGTTAAGTCCAGACGACTGGAGGTTGGATAGTTAAGTCCAGACGACTGGAGGTTGGATAGTTAAGTCCAGCGACTGGAGGTTGGATAGTTAAGTCCAGCGACTGGAGGTTGGATAGTTAAGTCCAGACGACTGGAGGTTGGATAGTTAAGTATAGACGACTGGAGGTTGGATAGTTAAGTTCTACTGCTCCACAAGACTAGAAGTGTGTAATGATGGTTACGGTAGAAGCAATTGCTCAGCGTGCCCATTCTAACCCCTGTCCACCGCCGCCTACTATAGACATGCGAGCATCAGAGCTGGAGTTCGGAGGGATTGGAGACGATGGCATGTGTCTTGCACTACAGGCTGAAGAAGAGCTGGTGCAGGACGTGCGATGCCCTAAGTGATGTTCTACTGGGAAACCCTGGGTCAAACAAGCAGCCCTGCAGACATCAGTTTGAAAAAACAGGAGCACAATGTTGAGGAGCATGCTGAAGATTTCAGGATGTTGCTCTGGCCTCCCAATTCCCCAGATCTCAGTATCTGTGGGATACACTGGAACTCTGGAAGTCTGATCCACAGTGGTTCCACCTTCATGCTTAAGGCGAACTTGTGACCTTGTTGAAAAATCAAATGACCTCCTACTGCTGGTGGTCCGTTGAGTGTCGTGGTACTCATTGCATCATGAAACTGCTGCCAGGGCCCAGCCCTAAAGGTCACACCTGCACGAGCGGGATTATAGAGGTTGAGTTATGGTGTTTAGCATGTTTATCTGTGAGACTGACATATGGATCTGCTGATTTACCACCTGTTCCCGCCCTCTGCTTCGCTGGCACACTCTCAGGCTTCATATCCGCTTTCATTGCGTAACCCTAAACTGCTCTGGTTACCGTCATCATTCACCACCAGACTGACTGTGACCGTAGTAACACGCTGACTTAGCATCAGAGCTGTAGAATTAGGCCACGCCATAGTATACGACCCTTTTCTGTGCTGGTGTGAGCAAACCCTTGGTGTGCTAACTGGCCCAAAGTCCAGTGGCTTGGACAGTAGTTCTCAGCCGATCACTGGGAAACTGTGAGTTATTAGCCTATAGCTATCAGAGGTGTCAAGCCTTAAGATGCAGACCTCATATTTACTAGTGTTTAGATTTGAAAGGCCCAGGGAATGCTGGGCGATGCTGGCGTAATAGCAATGCTAAGGCCTTGGTAGTGATGCTGGGCAAGGCTGGCGCAATAGCATGGCTAACACTGTGGAAGTGATGCTGGGCGAAGCTAACGCTAACAGACTTTCACAGACACACATTAATGCCACAGTGTGTCTTTGCTCCACTTCCCTTTACTATAATAATCCAAGCAAGGGGAGCCAACCTCAGCTTACCTAAGCTCATGTACTTGGTAGCTTTGTGGCTAAATGTAGTCCTCAGATCGTCAGAACCAGAAGATGTCTCTTATATCCAAACAAGAGGTACGTCACTCAGCCAACTTCCTCCTTCAGGCCAAAAATGGAAAAATGTGACCGCGCCCTGACCTCCCAGTTCCCCACATCTCAACCCAATCCAGCATCTGTGGATGTCCAATCCATGGTCGCTCCACCTCGCAACCCCAGACACTAGTAAAGTAAGGATTTGGCACCAGGCTTCGGACGCTGATGGCAAAGCGTCAAGGCTTGGGATTCGAACCCATATTTAGCTTGCAACAGATGTGTACCGCAGCGTAACCCGAGTTATATCAGTGTAAATTCCTGTAGTATCACTCTACCGCCTCAGTCCACATGCTTCTCTACCTTTCAGATGCTGCTTCTGTATCTCTCAGCTTGTCCAGAAAAGCGTGTCCTAGCGCAAACTGCACTTCCTCATCAGAGGGGGAGCCCTGGAGCGAGAACCGCCAATTTTCCATAGCGTTGCTTTAAACCAAAAAGGTGCTAAACGCAATAGACACACCCACAACATGGTACGCAGTGACATATGGAACGACTACGACCACAATCAAAGCCATACCAGTAACATTCCAGCGTGCATCCAACGTCCATCTACTGCACCTCCACCCTTACCTCAGATAAACCTAGCGAGGCCTAAATCAGGCCGTTCCTGCAGACCCAGAGTGCTGGGCCTGGAGGACTGTGGTAAAGGATCCCACTCTGACAGATTTACAGAAGTCAGAGGCTGAGATAATGGAGAAAATGTGCTTCCATCAGCAGTTTCCACAACGCTGCACAAAGCTGCCATTTCACTGCAGGGTGGCAAGAAGGACGCCGCCGCTTAACCACCGTAAAGCCGGCCTGTACAGCAGTCAGCCATCGTTCTACAGGCTACCATCTCAACAGAAGCTGTTTAAAGGAGCAGTCTGTAAAATATCTAAGTATCTCGATTGATCTTTGACCCCTGATTCAGTCGATCAGCCAAGTCATGTCTGGTGTCTGACGTGTGCTTCTTTAGTTTACAATGCAAGATGCTAGGCTAATATTGCTAACAAACACTGGAATCAGACTGTCACCAATCTTATCTCCATGTAAATTCCTCTCAAACCTCCTCCAGATCTTCTCTAGTTTGGTAAATGGAGCCACAGAACCAAAACAGTGTATTACTAACACACAATATGGACAAAAGTATTGGGACACCTGCTTATTATTCACTGTAAAAAGTAACTGTCTCTAGGCTTTTTTTTCGGAGCAGCTTTGCTGTGAGGATTTGATTGCATGCAGCGACAAGAGAGTTACTGAAGTCCGGATGTTGGATGTGCACCATCCATCCATCCATCATTCCAGAGAACACAGTTCTTCCACTGCTCCACAGCTCAATGCTGGGGGACTTCCTACCCCTCCAGCCTACGCTTGGCATTGGGCTCAGGTTGGATCAGGTTGATGTTTACCTGCTCCAGAGAGTCCTAATGTATTGGCTGGACTTCTCTACAAAGGTCTAGACAAACTGTATGTGTGTGTAAGCATGGGCGTCCACAAACTTTTACATCACCTGCTTGCCGATACACATCGCTAATATACCCCCACTTCAGACCAGACTACACCACTGGGGGCTGTTTCAGTGGTCTACACCCCACCATTTAAACTGGTCCCTGGTTCTTCGGCCTCTGTGTTCGGATCCAGCAGGAGAGCGATGTACCTCAAGAAGGACGGCTGATTCCTCAGCGGTGGCTCTGTCTATCCAAGCGATGATGTACTGCCTGGAATCCGAGGCTAACATTCGTATGGGTGAGTGAATATTCACAGTGACTGAGCCTGAAAGCGTACACACACACACACACACACACTCTCTCTCTCAGTTCTTCATTTAAGGCAGAGAGGCCTCATTCTGGGAGAAGCTCAGTCCCTGTAGACTCTTCAGTGTGTGGAAGAGTTAATTATTACAGTTCGTAGGCTAACTCTAGAGAGACCAAGTGTGTGTGTGTGTGTGTGTGTGTGTGTGTGTGTGTGTGTGTGTGTGTGTGTGTAAGAGTGTGTGAGAAACATTCCTGAAGTAATCCTGAAATGTTGGATTTGTGGCCACAGCATACAGTGTAAGCAGGAACGCCCATCCTGCAGCGCTGGCTGTTCAATAGCCTGCGCTCGCCGCTGACCGTGGTTGAGTGTTTCCGGGAAGCTAAAACACTAAAAGCATCGATCCCCCGACCCACACACTGCCGGCCGGCCCGCACAATAACGGCTAGCAGCGCCGATCGCGATTATTCCTCACAGTTATTCGGGTATTCAGCCAGTTTGGGAGCTAATGAGCCCCAGTCCGTGTCTTCACCCTCAGGTCACCCCTCAGGAGGTCAGTGCTGAGCTTCGGCCAACGGCATCAGATTTTTCCGTTTTCATGCAGAAAATTCAGCTGCATGGTTTAGATCCGTAGCGTATGCTAGTCTGCTAATTAACACTAGAGAACCCTACTGACCAGTACCGGCTTAACCTGTCTGACCAGCATGACCAAACGACCAAATGACCAAAACCAGTAAGCTTGTGGACTAGTTTGACCACACTGATCCACCACACTGGTTGACTAGCATTACCATCATGACCATGCTAGTTGGCCAGCATGACCTTCACAGCCACAATGGTTGACCAGCATGTCAGCATGTTGACCAGGCCTATAGCAACCTCCTAGCACCTACCAAGCAGCCCCATAGCAACCAACAGGGATACCAGAGCAACCACCTAGCAACCCCATAGTAATTACTGTTAAATATCTAGGAACTACTTGGCAACTACCTGGAATACCAGAGCAACTTCATAGCAACCACCTAGTAACTACCAAGCAACCACCTGCGTATAGCATCACTCTGGAATGCCAGAGCAGCACCACATCGACCAGGTTGTAACAACCAAGCAACCCCTGAGCAACCAACTGAGATATCATGATCACCACCTAGCAATCGCATAGCAACCAATTAGCAAAAACCTTGGTTTCACTCTTTTTAAAAGCTTAATTTCGACTGTTTTTGAGGAAAATAATCGTTTCGATTAATCGATAGATTAATCGGTGCAGAAATAGTCGTTAGCCGTTTGCCTAGTTATATTAGAAAGGACGGCACATTAGGATCACTGCTTTCCTGCCTGTCGGCTACATGGGATGCAGTTCATTCACACCACAGTCATTAAAAGCCAACAACTCATGTTAGCCACTTAGCTAATTTCAGTGCATCAATGTGGCGATCGATTACGCTTTAATCAATTATGCTTTAATAAGCCAAACATTGATCCTGATTAAAATATGATTAATGGTGCGGCCCTGCTGGCCACCACGCGCAAAGCGCTGAAGCCAGTCTCTAACGAAAGGGGAATGAGAAATGCAGGCAAGTGATCTGAGTAGTCTGGCCAAATGTTTGTGGACACCCCTTCTCATATACCCATGGGGATGATGAGGTGGGGTGGTTATCAATCATCTAACATCCTAACCTCACTAACGCTGTTGTTGCTGAATACAATCAAATCCTCACAGCAATGCTGCTCCATGATCTAGTAGAAAATCTTCTTCTCTGGACAGTAGAAACAGTTACTCCAACAAAAGCAGGATAAAGTGTCCCAATACTTTTGTCCATATAGTGTACCTGATGGATTGATTTCTGAGGGTAATGGAATCTAAAGTTTGCACACAAGATCCGTTTGTCAGAATGAGCGTGTGGATCATATGAACATTATAGAGCATTATAGAGCGCCCCCTACGCTTCCTGTAGTGTATTACAGTCTGTCAGAATGAGCGTGTGGATCATATGAACATTATAGAGCATTATAGAGCGCCCCCTACTCTTCCTCTAGTGTATTACAGTCTGTCAGAATGAGCGTGTGGATCATATGAACATTATAGAGCATTATAGAGCGCCCCCTACACTTCCTGTAGTGTATTACAGTCTGTCAGAATGAGCGTGTGGATCATATGAACATTATAGAGCATTATAGAGCGCCCCCTACACTTCCTGTAGTGTATTACAGTCTGTCAGAATGAGCGTGTGGATCATATGAACATTATAAAGCATTATAGAGCGCCCCCTACACTTCCTGTAGTGTATTACAGTCTGTCAGAATGAGCGTGTGGATCATATGAACATTATAGAGCATTATAGAGCGCCCCCTACACTTCCTGTAGTGTATTACAGTCTGTCAGAATGAGCGTGTGGATCATATGAACATTATAGAGCATTATAGAGCGCCCCCTACACTTCCTCTAGTGTATTACAGTCTGTCAGAATGAGCGTGTGGATCATATGAACATTATAGAGCATTATAGAGCGCCCCCTACACTTCCTGTAGTGTATTACAGTCTGTCAGAATGAGCGTGTGGATCATATGAACATTATAGAGCATTATAGAGCGCCCCCTACTCTTCCTGTAGTGTATTACAGTCTGTCAGAATGAGCGTGTGGATCATATGAGCATTATAGAGCGCCCCCTACACTTCCTGTAGTGTATTACAGTCTGTCAGAATGAGCGTGTGGATCATATGAACATTATAGAGCATTATAGAGCGCCCCCTACACTTCCTGTAGTGTATTACAGTCTGTCAAAATGAGCGTGTGGATCATATGAACATTATAGAGCATTATAGAGCGCCCCCTACACTTCCTGTAGTGTGTACATTACAGCACCTGCAAGGGCCGTCATCTGTGAGCTCGTTTACTTGCTAAGTCGCCGGCGAGTGAAAAGGGCTGGTCTCAGTGAGAGGTCTCATCCCCAGCGTTATTACAGGAGTGCCGCTGATTAGACGGGGATTACTCTTCCCTCTTCTTTTCATAAACTCTGAGCACTTCCTCGGATCGTGGGAAAACTGAGGGTTTTACTACTGGACAGGTCAGTATCACCGTCCAGCTGGACTGCAGTAAACACCCACTGAACAGATTGCTGACTCAAATATGTACAGCATTTCTACATTAGCAAGGCACTCCAAAAGTTTGTGGACACCTGCTTATCCAGCATTTCTTCGGAAATCAAGGTTTTTATTAATTAAGCGTTTGTGCATCTCTGCTGCAGTGACATCAAAAACAGATGCTCGGGTCACCAGATATATATGATATAATAATAATAATAATAATAATAATTACTTTATTATTAATAAGCACACTGCAGACGACCTGAGGGGATTTGACTGCATTCAGCCACACAGGAGCGTCAGTGAGTTCAGGTACTGATGTTGGACGATAAGTTCTGACAATGCCATAGCAACCACCTGGAATACCAGAGCAACTCTATAGCAACCTACTAGTAGCTACCAAGCAGCCCCATAGCAACCAAAAGGAATACCAGAGCAACCAACTAACAACCCCACAGCAATCACCTGGGATACCAGATCAACTCTATAGCAACCACCTAGTAACTGCCAAGCAAACCCATAGCAACTACCTGCATATACCATAGCAACCACCTAGCAACCCCATAGCAACCATTTAGGACACCAAAGCAATTACAACCACCTAGCAATGACTTAGCAACCACCTGGAATACCAGATAAACTCCTTGTAACAGTAACAGTAACCTCCTTGTAACTACTTAGCAGCCCCACAACAACAAACAGGGATACCAGAGCAAACATCTAGCAACTACTTAGCGACCACCTAGCAACCACCTGGAATAGTAACTGCCAAGCAGCCCCATAACAGCCAACAGGAATACCAAAGCAATCACCTAGCAGCCCCATAGCAATCATACCAGAGCAACCACGTAGCAACCTCCTAGTAACTACTAAGCATCCCCACAGCAACAAACAGGGATACCAGAGCAAACATCTAGCAACTACTTAGTGACCACCTAGCAACCACCTGGAATACCGAAGCAACTTCATAGCAACCACCTAGTAACTGCCAAGCAACCCCATAGCAACCACCTAGCAACCCCATAGCAACCATTTAGGACACCAAATCAATTACAATCACCTAGCAAATTACCAACTAGCAACCACCTGGAATAGCAGAGCAACACCACAGCGACCATCTAGTAACTACCAAGCAACACCAGACAACCAACAGAGATGCCATGGAAATCACCTAGCAATCTGATGGCAACCACCTAGTAATTACCAATCAACCCCATAGCAACCACCTAAGAACCCCTTAGCAAAAACCTTGGTTTCACCCCATTGACCACATGGCAACCCCCTAGCAACTGTGTGGAAGTAGGAACCACTTACACACTATGAGGACGTCTGTCCGGACACTTTCGCCCACACGCTGTATAACCAACCGACCCGGCTGTGATGCCCACGCTAGAACCGGGCAAAACTCCGGGCAGCGTTCAGCACCAAGCCCTTCAACCAGAGGTCAACAGCTGGACTGCACAAGACGAGGCTGAGGCCCAGTGCAACCTGAAAGCCGTGCTGCCTGGACGGTGGTGTGTGTGTGTGTGTGTGTGTTGTTTGGTGTATTAATGTGTGTGTTTTGTTCACCCACCCTCCTACACCCCCCCCCCTCCACACACCCCCCTCCACATCCAAACCAACCCAAGCTGACATGTTCCTGCTCATGGGTCACGTGAGGCTTTTTTTCCCTTCTTGTGTGTGTGTGTATATATACGTGTGTCTGTGTATGTGTGTGTGTCTGTGTATGTGTGTGTGTGTGAGCAAGCAAGCGCGAGCGTCTCGCTCTCCCTTTGCATGCGCGTGCCCATGTGCAATGCAGGGAGCAGCAGCAGCAGCATCCGTACACCGTGAGCCGCAGTGCATTCATTAGCAGCGCGAGGAGAGCTGCAAAGGAGAGACAGAAAGAAAGACAGATAGAAAGAAAGAGAGAGAGAGAGCGAGCGCGCGCTGCACCCAGCACCGCGCGTGCACGTTGGGTAGAGACGAAAGAGAGACAGCGGTGGAGAACCATAGGTGCTCGCTACGATGCCACCTTAAATGGTGCAGCGCCCGAGGCACCAGAACGGAACCGCTGCAGCATTTAAGGTGGAACGGAGAGTTCTCGCGAGCCGCCAACTTCAGCCTCCCCGTTTCACGCCATCAAAGCCTCCCAAACGAGAGGGGGTCTGACACTGACACATGCACGCGCCTACGTTGATGCTGCATTGCATTGCACATGTGCACGCGCATGCTAATATGCTAATATGGTGTGTATGTGTGTGTGTGTGTGTGTGTGTGTGGGGGGGGGGGGGGGGGGGGGGGGTAAAGAAAAGGCCAAGCAAGCAAGCAAAAACAGAAACAGAAGCGCACGAGCGTGATCTTAATTCAGGCAGGAATGGTCGTAGCCTTACCTTACTGTTGGTCGAGAGACGTCGAGCACCACTCAGAGAGAGCGAGAGAAATGGACGAGTGGCTGTAATAATAACCGAGCGCACATGCACGCGCATCCATACACACAGAGGGACACAGACAGACACGGCCAAACACACACACACACACATACACACGCGCGCGCGCGCAAGGTTGCTGGCTCGCTCGCTCTCTCGCTCTCAAACTCGCGTCACTGCAACGCGGCGCGTTTGGTTCACGGGCGCGTGCGTGCCTGCGTGCCTGCGTGAGTGCGAGTGCGTGCGTGCGGCCGAATCGGCCTGGCCCCGCCCCCCATTCGCTATCCGCAGAGAGAGAGAGAGAGAGAGAGAGAGAGAGAGAGAGAGAGAATGATAGAGAGAGGCGTAGGCAGTGTGTGGTATCTCAACTTTTAATTGATGAGAGATTAGCTCATATTTAATCTCGTCTCTTCAGTGTGAGTGTGTGTGAGTGTGAGTGAGTGTGTGTGTGTGAGTGTGTGGGTGAGTGTGTGGGTGAGTGAGTGTGTGTGTGTGTGAGTGGACCAGACTTGCACTGTCCAGTTCACTCCACAGAACTGTGTGTGTGTGAGAGAGAAAGACACAGACCTGTCTACAGTCTGTATATCTGCAGTCTGTCTACAGTCTGTATATCTGCAGTCTGTCTACAGTCTGTATATCTGTAGTCTGTCTACAGTCTGTATATCTGCAGTCTGTCTACAGTCTGTATATCTGCAGTCTGTCTACAGTCTGTATATCTGTAGTCTGTCTACAGTCTGTCTACAGTCTGTATATCTGTAGTCTGTCTACAGTCTGTATATCTGTAGTATGTCTACAGCCTATATATCTGTAGTCTGTCTACAGTCTGTATATCTGTAGTATGTCTACAGTCTGTATGTCTGTAGTATGTCTACAGTCTGTATATCTGTAGTCTGTCTACAGTCTGTCTACAGTCTGTATATCTGTAGTCTGTCTACAGTCTGTATATCTGTAGTATGTCTACAGTCTGTATATATGCAGTCTGTCTACAGTCTGTCTACAGTTTGTATATATGTAGTCTGTCTACAGTCTGTATATCTGTAGTATGTCTACAGTCTGTATATCTGTAGTCTGTCTACAGTCTATATATCTGTAGTCTGTCTACAGTCTGTATATCTGTAGTCTGTCTACAGTCTGTCTACAGTTTGTATGTCTGCAGTCTGTCTACAGTCTGTCTACAGTTTGTATATCTGTAGTCTGTCTACAGTCTGTCTACAGTTTGTATGTCTGCAGTCTGTCTACAGTCTGTCTACAGTTTGTATATCTATAGTCTGTCTACAGTCTGTATGTCTGTAGTCTGTCTACAGTCTGTCTACAGTTTGTATATCTGTAGTCTGTCTACAGTCTATATATCTGTAGTCTGTCTACAGTTTGTATATCTGTAGTCTGTCTACAGTCTGTATATCTGTAGTCTGTCTACAGTCTGTCTACAGTTTGTATATCTGTAGTCTGTCTACAGTCTATATATCTGTAGTCTGTCTACAGTTTGTATATCTGTAGTCTGTCTACAGTCTGTATATCTGTAGTCTGTCTACAGTCTGTATATCTGTAGTCTGTCTACAGTCTGTCTATAGTCTGTATATCTGTAGTCTGTCTACAGTCTGTATATCTGTAGTCTGTCTACAGTCTGTCTATAGTCTGTATATCTGTAGTCTGTCTACAGTCTGTCTACAGTCTGTATATCTGTAGTCTGTCTATAGTCTGTATATCTGTAGTCTGTCTACAGTCTGTATATCTGTAGTCTGTCTACAGTCTGTCTATAGTCTGTATATCTGTAGTCTGTCTACAGTCTGTCTACAGTCTGTATATCTGTAGTCTGTCTACAGTCTGTCTACAGTCTGTATATCTGTAGTCTGTTTACAGTCTGACAACCATCTACATTCACATGGACTGAGAGGCCTGCCCAAGAGGACCTCTGAGAAGCCTCTGCTCCATCCTGCACCATCTTACTCTCTCTCTACCATCTTACACTCTCTCTCTCTCTCTCTCTCTCTCTCTGTCGAGCGAGGTTTGGTTAATGCAGGGTGACAGCTCTTTCATGCAGTAATGGTGGTGCTGAAAGGACAGCTCCACTCAACCCTTTACTGACACACTCTCTCTCTCTCTTAACCTCTCTCTCTCTTAACCTCTCTCTCTCTTACCCTCTCTCTTACCCTCTCTCTCTCTCTTACCCTCTCTCTCCCTCTCTCTCTCTCTCTCTCTCTCTCTCTCTCTCTCTCTTTCTCGCTCTCTCTCGCTGTGTCTTTCATGCTGGCTGTCTCTCTAAATACAGAGCACATACACATTTGCACCAGTTCACACTAAATCTCTCTCTCTCTCTCTCTCTCTCTCTCTCACACACACACACACACACACACACACACACACACTCTCTGATCAATCGGCGTGCGCCGCCCTAGGGCAATAGTACACTGCAGCACAAAGCAGAGCGGAGAACAATGTTTTAATCTAACAGCCTCTGTCTAGAACACACACACACACACACACACACTCACTCACTCACTCACCCACACACACACACTCACACTCACACACACACACAGTCTGTTAAGCTGGCAGTGCATGCTGTGCATTATAATAAAGGACTGCAGTTTTTCAACCTGTCCCCAACACAACACAACACACACACACACACACACTCACACACCTTACCCTACACGCTGCGGACCAGTGTGTGTTTATACACTGTACACACACTGCAGAGCCAGATCATTATGACCCCTCAGATGGAGGTAAGCATGCTGATGGTGTGGTATCAGAGCTGCATGTGAACGGCTCCGAGGCTTGCAGGGGGTCGTCTGGTCAGCAGGGGTGAATCCCTACCGACGGTGGTCCGAGGAGGGACAGACGAAGGGTGGTGGAACCGACAGAAGGGCCACTGTTACACACAGTGATGCAGCGCCCCCTGCTGTGTATGGAGCTGCATAGCTGCAGACCAGCCAGAGTGCCTATGCTGCATTTACCTGTGGGAGGTGCTGGACCAACAAGTCCGATCCACAGTGGCTCCACCTCATAACCTACAGGACTTACAGTCTTCTCCTGCTCTGTGGCCCTAACAAGCTCATTAAAGTCTGAGAGTTCAATTATTTGGGGTGTCCAAACTTTTGCATGGTGCTCCTTTTCTTTTTGAATTTATTAATTTTTTACTTTAGGAGACTTTCGGAGATCAGATCTTCCTCTGCTCTCTTATCTATTCCCACTCACAGAGATTCTGACCGGGGGTGTGATGTAATCATGCCCAGAGACAGCACCAGGTGTAAATGTGTTTGCGTGCAGCAAAAGGCACACACACACACACACACACACACACACACACACACACACACACACACACACTCACACACACACATCATGCTGATTTGTTTTTCCGACAGTTTCCAGGGGAACATCAACCTATCTGTCCTGCCATTAAACTCTCAGCTCACTCAGTCAATGCCAGTGGCCTACATTCACACCCTCACAGTGCTGAACTGCACTCTCTCACACACACACACACACACACTGAAACAACACTCCTAATGTAAAGACCCATTAAAGAACAGTGGTTCGGGTCCAGCATGCATCTCCAGCACTCTCTGGCTCCTCAGATGTGATGCTTTAGGCTTTACGTGAGGTATTAACTGTGGTTCGTGTGAGAAGCTGGACGGCTGTTTCAGCACCGCGGACAGCGCCACTCAGATCCGTTCAAGCTGCAGTTCCGCCTTTAAACTGATAGAGGGCGACATCGGGGGACATCATTATTAGTACCTGAGTACCGTACTTTATTTAAAAGTCTTTGTACTTTACTCAGGGGTTATTGGACCTGAATACTTGTACTTTATATTACTTCCATTTTTTTTGAGGTATTAACTTACAGTATATACCTACAGTGTGTATATACCTACAGTGAGTATGAACCTATGCATGTATTAACTTACAGTATATATATATATACCTACAGTGTGTATGTACCTATGCATGTATATATACAGTGTGTGTGTACCTATGTATTTTTATATACTTATGCATATATATATACAGTATGTAAGTATACAGTATGTATATACCTTTGAATGTATATATACCTACAGTATGTATATATGTACAGTGTGTATGTACCTATGCATGTATATATATACAGTGTGTGTACCTATGCATTTGTATATACCTATAGTGTGTATATATGTACAGTGTGTATGTATCTATGCATGTATATCTACAGTATTTGTGTACCTATGCATTTTTATATACCTTTGCATATATATATATACAGTATGTATATACCTATGAATGTATATATACCTACAGTATGTATAAATGTACAGTGTGTATGTACCTATGCATTTGTATATACCTGCAGCATGTATGTATATACTACAGTATGTATTTTTATATACCTACAGTGTGTATACCTACATTATGTATATACGTAGTGTGTATGTACCTCTGCATGTATATACATACAGTATGTAAATACCTACAGTGTGTATGTACCAATGGAATTATGGGTATTAAATAGAGTTTCTCCTACTTCTGTTGGAGTAACTGTCTCTACTGTCCAGGGAAGAAGACTTTCTACTAGATTTTGGAGGAGGAGCATTGCTGTGAGGATTTGATTGCATACAAGAGCGTTAGTGAGGTCTGAATGTAGGAAGATGATCACCACCCACCCCCACTTCATCATCCCAAAAGTACTGGATGGAGCTCCACCACCATCATTAAAGAGAACACAGTTCTTCCGCTGCTCCACAGCTCCTCAATGCTGGGGGGCTTTATTAAACCCCTCTAGCCCATGCCTGGCATAAGGTATCTGCTCCAAAGAGCCAATACTTCTCTACAGGGACAAGACAAACTGTATGTCTGTGTCAGCAAAAGGTGCAACTTAAAGTAACTGTGAACTTAAAGGGGTGTCCACAAACTTTTGGACATACAGTGTAGTTAAGTTATTTGAAAGCACAGTATTCTTTTTAAATAAAGACAGAATCCAGCAGTTGATTAAAAAAAGCAGAATCAGCGTAGTGGCTTTATTTTCACTGATGACCAGGCCCACAATCTTACACTGTAAAACTCGCTCTGGCACAGCAGCAGCAGCAGCAGCAGCACACACACACACACACCTCCATCAGTCTGACTCTCAAAGCCCCGTTTCAGAGTTTATAACTAACCTGCGTGTAAATCCGTTAGCATACTATTTCTACATGCGTCTGTAAATAAGAGCTAGCGTTTAGAAGCTTGGGAAGAAAGTGATGAAACCCGACCTAAATCATAACCGGCTTCTGCTGCATGGAAAACACGCTTACTCAGGCAACTCGGAAAAGCCCAGGAAAAGAAAACACACGCTCTCCAACCTGGATTAAACCTGGTCCTGGACTGAACTGCGGCGCTAATTGGGTTTCCCCAATTAGAAAAAAATACCACTAGTACAGAATTAGGCTTAATCTGGGTCTGGGATACTGGACCTAAAAGTCTTCATAAAGTCCATTTGGGTTCATTTCCGTTCCCTTTCATTCCTTTTTTCAGTTAATCCATGAAATCCCAGTTAAAAATGCACCTGCGTAATATTTACATCATAAAAATCATCAGTCTGAAGAATCTCCTTGTTTTTCCGGAGAAATGAAAGATCTTTGTTTCCAGTGAAGAGTGACTTTAAACACCGCGTCGTTAATATTAACACCAATACCGACACACTGATCGAGAGAGTGATGGAAAAAAAGTATACATTTCAAAATCACCAGCAGAACTGAAGGCAACGTTACAGTCTTTGTGCACTACGCGTGTGAGTATACATTAAAGTGTGTTCCATTGGTAAAGTCTTTTGCATTGTACAAACCCTATACCCATAACCCCCTGCTGTGAAGCAGTTCACTGTCCCGCTCCGTAACATTCAGACCTTAACAGAAAGTCTGTCAGGAATCTCACAGCTCGGCTCTTTCCCAGGCTGTGTCCAAAACTGCGCCCCTTCACTAACTAGTGCACTATTTTGGTAGTGAGAGTTGTCGAGCTCATGTGGTTCAGGTCGGGTGTAGACACTAACCTGGACGCTGATGTAATTGATAGCCTAGCACTTACAGATGGGTATCGATGGGTATGAAATTAGCCCATCGCTGTCAGAATTAGCCCATCCTTAAGAGCTCAATATACAAGTCAGTGACTCTGAAGTGCCACAAATAGCATGAAGTATAGGTACAGATGGAATGGGTATGGATATATATGGTATGGCTCATACTCAACTCTACCCACACCTATCTGTACCCATACCCATACCATATATATCCATGCCCATTCCATCTGTACCTATACTATATATATTCATTTGTAGGGGTAAATGTGGTATTGGTATGGTTATAGATAGTATGGGTATAGATAGAATGGGCATGGTTATAGATAGGTGTGGCACATCCTCAACTATACCTACACCCATCTATACCCATAACCATACCACCCATATGCATATTCATGCCATACATATTAATTTGTAGGGGTAAATATGGTATGGGTATGGATGGGTAAGGGTATGGATATATAAAGTATGGGTATAAATGGAATGGGTATAGATATATATGGTCTGGGTATGGTTTAGATAGGTGTGGCACATCCTGAACTATACCCACACCCATCTATACCCTATATAGATGTCTAGATCTATATTAATTTGTACACATACGCATATTCATACTATATATATATATATATATATATATATAGGGGTAAATATGGTATGGGTATGGATTGTAAAGGTATGGATATATATGGTATATGGGAGTCCACACCCATACCACATATACCCATATGCTATATGGCTACACATAGGGTTTGGATTGTCTGGGTACAGATAGGTGCGAGTATAGATGAGTATAGCTATATATGGTACGGCTATTGCTATATAGTATGAGATAGATGGTATCTCTACCTGTAGTATAGATATGAGTATAGTATAGTATGGGTGTGGATGGTATGGGAATGAATATAGTTGAGTAAGACTCACACTCCATCATACCCATACCCATCTATACCCATAACTTTACCATTCATACTCATACCACATACCATTCTCGTACCATTCATACTAATACCATATATACTCATACTGTATGGATATATATGGTATGGGTATGAATGGTAAGAATATGGATATACAAGTATGAGTCCATACCTATGCCATCCTTTCCTACACCATATATGTGGTATGGGTATAGATGGTATGAGTAAGGATGGCATGGGTGAAGATGGGTAAGAGTATAGATGAGTATATGCTATATATGGTACAAGTATGGATGTGGATGGTATGGGTATATTAAAATCAGCTTATATTAAAGCTTGTTTTATTTTTAAAGAAGAATTCAGGTATTAATTGTATAAAGCTGTTATTGAGGTTTTAAATATACAAATGAGTTATTATTAATTAGTAAGTTAAATGTGTATGATTATACACATAAGACTTTTTAAATTAAATGATTCAGCCGTTATATATAAATGTAGTGATGTAATACAGGGAGTAGTGATTAGGGGACAATTTGGAACACAGCCTTCTTCACTCTTTCCCAGCTGTAACACACTGCACTGCCTCTGTTTAACACGGGGAGGCACTCATGCGCATGTGCGTGTGGTAGTGTGGGGGTGGCACTGCAGGAGGCGGCATGGCCAGGCCCTGGGGGTCAGCGGGGTGCAGCGGGGTGGTTGTGGGTAAAGGTTGCCGTGGCGCCGGGTGACTGGAGCTGGTATGCGGTGGCAGAGCCAGGGCTGGAGACAGTGGTCAGGCTGGTGGGTGGTGCCCCCTGCTGTACACCAGGCTTGGGTGGGGGCTGTGGGTTCTGTGCCAGCTGTATGGAGACGTCGCTGGACAGCTCTGAGGCGCTGCGGACGCGCTGAGGAGGGGGCCAGCTGTCCGGGTGCAGAAACTGGCCGCTGTAATCGCTGCTGTCAGACAGACGGGGGCGGTAGAGCGCAGGGTGAGGGCGATACATCTCCTCCTCCGCATAGCGCTTCATAAAGAGATACACAGACATCACACCTGCACCCTGAGAGAGAGAGAGAGAGAGAGAGAGGGAGAGAGAGAGAGAGAGAGAGAGAGAGAGAGAGAGAGGGAGAGAGAGAGAGAGAGGGAGAGAGAGGTTCATAATGAATGTTTTTAGAATAAAGTACTTATAACGCTCTAAATGTAGGTATTGTGATATACACTGAGGAGGCGGAGCTACAGTCTCTCATT
>NC_132882.1:44792836-44802836 GCF_030463535.1 Salminus brasiliensis
ATCTGGATCTGCCACGATGGTGATCTTCTTCACCACTTACTTCAACCATCAATCAAGATCAGACCAGACTAAATGTCTGAGGTTTGAATAAGACTCCAGACTCCTCCAGAAGAATCCTCTCCAACCAGAACTGATGTTCTGCTCCTGCTTCTAATTCTACTCAAAATTGTAATTTAATTCATTTAAACCTTTTTGTCATTATTCCAATACAGGATAGACAGCACACTGTTAAGGCTAAGAATAGGTAGGACATGGTACAACAGTGCAGGGTCTATAGACAAAACAGGAGACAGGGTGTCAATAAATACAAAAATATACAAATCTGTGCATGAAGGCTGGGTGATTAAGGTCCAGACTAAGATACTATACTAACAGGAAAATGGAGTAATTATGTAGAGCGGCGATGGATGTGCTGTGTGTGTAAGTGAAGAGTAAAGCAGGGAGTTCAGGACTGTATGCTGAGCTAGACCAGCCTGGTGTAGAAGAAGCTGGTGGGGCTCGGTGTGGGTATGACGAGTGAACTGGAAGGATCAAAGTAGAAGCTGTAGAAGCTGTCCTAAAATATTTTTTTTTATTACCCATGACTTCGTACATCTGTTTCAGAACTCCAGCGCAAACCTGAATCAGCATCAAACAAGCCTTGGCCCAAACGCTGTGCAAATTTGATTCTGGGCTGAGCTATCACTTTAAACCTCTCGGGCCATCAGTGCAAAGCAGACGACTGCATTTCCCTCAACTCTCGAACAAACAAGCGATCCGTCAGACGCAAAAACAGAACCGGAGAGGGAAAGGTGCTGTTGTATTCCCAAGGACAGTGCTGGAGAGTAAGTTGTAGAGCTGAGGGAACAGATTGCGGACAGATTAAAGAAGGCCTTTTCTGACCGGCTTCAAGGTTAAAGAAACAGAGAAGTAAACAACAGTGCCTCCTGCATACAAATGGACTTACAGACACAAGTTACTCTGCAGATACTGTACTATACACCAGCAACAGGAACCCCCACTGTTCAGATGGCAATCTGTGGTTATGTGTAACGATTCTGCAGAGCAGGACAACAGCAACACTGAGCCAGTGTATTGACCCATTGCATCACTGGAGTTCTGTGTAGTAGAGGGATGGTGTCAATCAAGAACTTTAGTTGGCCCGAATGAACACATGGGATACAGATCAGTTTTAAGCACACTGTATGGACAGAAGTATTGGGACACCTGCTCTTTCCCTGTTTCTTCTGAACTCAGGGGTATTAAAAAGAGTTTATCCTGCTGTCTCTACTGCCCAGGGAAGAAGAAGGCTCGGACAAACACCACCCTACCTCATCCCCAACTCCTTAACTCATCCACCATTCAGAGAACACAGTTCTTCCACTGCTCCACTGCTCAATGCTGGGGGGGGTTATACCCCTCTAGCCCACGCCAGGTTCATGTTTATCTGCTCCAGAGAGTCCTATTCTATTGGCAGTACTTCTCTTCTCTTTTTCTGCTACTTAAAGTAGCAGAAAACGTTCATTTGTTAATTTGGGGTAGTGGTGGTGGCTGACCGGGCTATTAATGACAGGGTCTTTGCTCCCTGGGTGCCGCAGCAATAGCTGGGTGGGCACTTTATCACTAGTGTGAGTGTGTGTGTTCATTGCATGGATGGGTTAAAGGCGGAAGCACACAACACATATGGTAAATGTGGTTGTCTTTGTCTTTGTCCGCAAACATCTGGACATATAGTGTGTGTTGGGCTGGAAGCTGCAGGAAATAATACACTTCGCCAATTTTAATGTATTCACCCGTCCTCAACTCAGTCCGCAACAACAGAATCTCTATCAGAGAGTCAGTATGAGAATAATGGAGTTGCAGAGACCAGAGAAAGTCATTAGTGAAGTAGAGTAATTTCAACAGAGCCCAAAAGCGCCAGTGCCAGGCTGAAATAAACAAAAGCAGATGGAGAATCTTCATTATGAGACAGGGATTCAAAACTGAGGAAGACGGCGCTAATCTAACGCAGATGGTCCGTCTGCACACCATTTAGTACTGAAAACACGGCATAATGCAGACTGCAGTCTTGTAAACAAGGAAGAGTAAACAAGCATCCCATATACTGTATGGGTTACGCAAGGAGATCGTGGCTCATTTATTAAAAGGTTAAGAGAGGTCAATGTGACGGTGACGGTCGGTGACTGGATTCGGAAATCTGTCCCACCGCTCAGCCCTGCGTTCACTCCTGTTCAGTTTAACTGTAATTGTATTGGTTGCCATCAGCCTCAGCCATTGATTACAACACAACCGGAAGCCTTTTAGCACTACAAAATATGTATGTGGGACCCCGAGGCGCTGTCACTATGACCAGAGAATCGCTTGTTCGAATCCCGGTCATGCAGCGAACCATCGGCAGCTGAGGGCCCTAGAGAGCACAATTGGCCTTGCTCTCTCCAGGGTGGGTAGATGGCACTTTTTACCCCACCATGCCTCCAGTGCAGTGCTGGCCGACACTGCTGACTCCTTAGAGTGGGTTGGTTTGCTCGGTGGCTTTGCATCTGCGGCAGTTCAGCAAAAAAGGCACTGGTTGGCTATGCATGTGTTGATGGAGGCGTGTGTCGTTCTTCACCCTCCCAGAGTTCAGGAGCAAAGCATGTGATATGGGGAGAATATGTATGGTGATCAATTTGGTAAGAAAATGGGTCAAATCAGAAATTAATTTTTAGAACACTACTACTTACGTTTTCCGGGGTCATGTTTTTTAAATGCTTCAGATAAAATATATAAACAGTCAAAAAACACTTTATATATAATTAATATTCATTTCTGTATGCTGTAATTTATCATTTATAAATGCTGAATTAGCCAGGCAATTGTTCATCAAATTTAATACACCCAAGAAAACTGCAATCAGTGCATCTCTAATAACAACAAATCCTGATTTATACACATATTATATACCTTTCTGAGCATATCCTGGATATTATTAGTGCTTGTCCCACATTATTCTCCTTACGAAGACAAAAAACGCTTGGGCACCCCTGATTACAGCACACAGACAAAGGCAATTCCACCATATGCGCTTTTGTTGAAAATCCATTCATTTAGTGCTCAGCCGAAAGAAACTCAAGCTATCATCAGCTCCACGAGAACATCTGGACGTGATGCAACCGCACTGTAAAACAGAATTGGCCTGAGATCTGAAGGATTCTGGGCACCACACACATCAGGATAGCGCTGCTTATGTTTTTACACTTAGTCATTATTACAATACTGTTTAGCTAAAGCTAAAACTAGCACCACTAGTGGAGTCCACTCTGCTCTGGACATATTACTGTTATCTGATCCAGCTAATCAGCTAACTAACTAAGCAGCTCCTCCTGGCTGTGTTAAAGCAGCCAATCCACACTAAAATGAGCAGTTGTTGCTCTTTACCTGAAAGGATGAAGAAGATTCCGGAGACGAAGGCCAGGATGGTGCGCTGAGGGCGGATGTGGCCCACGTTACTGATGATGAAAGCTGTGAAGACGAAGAGCAAAGACACCATGGGGAAGGGCGTGGCTGTCCGCACCATTTCTGAGAAAAAACAAAAGGCACACATCTCAAAGATATATAGATTGGTGTCAGACAGTGGGGTATTTTGTGATGTGTTTGAACCCCGACCACTAGATGGCAGTGTTCAATTTTAAACAGTAACAAGAGATGGACCAATCAGGGCTTTTTGGGGCTGATACCGATTGCCTAATATGTGAACATAGAACTTGGAGCATAGCTGCTGTAAATGTGAATATGACCGGATAAGAAATACTGGCCATTCTGACACCAAAACACAGCCGAGGGATTTTTCATAATCTTGCCCCCTGCATTGTGATATGTGTCATATCACCCAGTTCAGTATGACTTTACTGGTCTGTTGTAGAGAAGTCTTAGAAGCTTAACTAACATTCAACTGAATCGCTATTAAATACAACTGAAATCTTAAGATGAATGTAAACAACTAATCCTAACCATAACCTTAACCCTAATCCTAACCCTAAACTTAAACTTAATCTTAACTCTAACCTTAACCCTAACCTTAACCCTAACCCTAACTCTAACCTTAACCCTAATCTTAACCTTAACTCTAACTTTAACCCTAACCTTAACCCTAACTCTTACCTTAACTCTAACCTTAACCCTAACCTTAACCTTAACCCTAACCCTAACTAGATTTAAGTTTTAGATTTATGTTTAGGGTTAGATTTAAGGTTTAGGTTAAGGATATGGTTAAGTTTAGGATTCGATTTAAGGTTTAGGGTTCGATTTAAGGTTTAGGGTAGGGTTATGTTTAGGGTTCGATTTAAGGTTTAGGTTTAGGGTTAGATTTAAGGTTTAGGTTAAGGATATGGTTAAGTTTAGGATTCGATTTAAGGTTTAGGGTTCGATTTAAGGTTTAGGGTAGGGTTATGTTTAGGGTTCGATTTAAGGTTTAGGTTTAGGGTTAGATTTAAGGTTTAGGTTAAGTATAGGGTTAGGGTTAGATTTAAGTTTTAGATTTATGTTTAGGGTTCGATTTAAGGTTTAGGGTAGGGCAATGTTTAGGGTTCGATTTAAGGTTTAGGTTAAGGATATGGTTAAGTTTAGGGTTCGATTTAAGGTTTAGGGTAGGGTAATGTTTAGGGTTCGATTTAAGGTTTAGGGTAGGGTAATGTTTAGGGTTCGATTTAAGGTTTAGGGTAGGGTAATGTTTAGGGTTCGATTTAAGGTTTAGGGTAGGGTTATGTTTAGGGTTCGATTTAAGGTTTAGGGTAGGGTAATGTTTAGGGTTCGATTTAAGGTTTAGGGTAGGGTAATGTTTAGGGATTCGATTTAAGGTTTAGGGTAGGGTAATGTTTAGGGATTCGATTTAAGGTTTAGGGTAGGGCAATGTTTAGGGTTCGATTTAAGGTTTAGGTTAAGGATATGGTTAAGTTTAGGGTTCGATTTAAGGTTTAGGGTAGGGTAATGTTTAGGGTCGATTTAAGGTTTAGGGTAGGGTAATGTTTAGGGTTCGATTTAAGGTTTAGGGTAGGGTAATGTTTAGGGATTCGATTTAAGGTTTAGGGTAGGGCAATGTTTAGGGTTCGATTTAAGGTTTAGGTTAAGGATATGGTTAAGTTTAGGGTTCGATTTAAGGTTTAGGGTAGGGTAATGTTTAGGATTTGATTGAAGGTTTAGGGTAGGGTAATGTTTAGGGTTCGATTTAAGGTTTAGGGTAGGGTAATGTTTAGGATTTGATTGAAGGTTTAGGGTAGGGTAATGTTTAGGGTTCGATTTAAGGTTTAGGATATGGTTAAGTTTAGGGTTCGATTTAAGGTTTAGGGTAGGGTTATGTTTAGGGATTCGATTTAAGGTTTAGGGTAGGGTAATGTTTAGGGTTCGATTTAAGGTTTAGGGTAGGGTAATGTTTAGGGTTCGATTTAAGGTTTAGGGTAGGGTAATGTTTAGGGTTCGATTTAAGGTTTAGGGTAGGGTTATGTTTAGGGTTCGATTTAAGGTTTAGGGTAGGGTTATGTTTAGGGTTCGATTTAAGGTTTAGGGTAGGGTAATGTTTAGGATTTGATTGAAGGTTTAGGGTAGGGTTATGTTTAGGGTTCGATTTAAGGTTTAGGGTAGGGTAATGTTTAGGGTTCGATTGAAGGTTTAGGGTAGGGTTATGTTTAGGGTTCGATTTAAGGTTTAGGGTAGGGTTATGTTTAGGGTTCGATTTAAGGTTTAGGGTAGGGTAATGTTTAGGGTTCGATTTAAGGTTTAGGGTAGGGTTATGTTTAGGGTTCGATTGAAGGTTTAGGGTAGGGTTATGTTTAGGGTTCGATTTAAGGTTTAGGGTAGGGTAATGTTTAGGATTTGATTGAAGGTTTAGGGTAGGGTTATGTTTAGGGTTCGATTTAAGGTTTAGGGTAGGGTAATGTTTAGGGTTCGATTGAAGGTTTAGGGTAGGGTTATGTTTAGGGTTCGATTTAAGGTTTAGGGTAGGGTAATGTTTAGGGTTCGATTTAAGGTTTAGGGTAGGGTTATGTTTAGGGTTCGATTTAAGGTTTAGGGTAGGGTTATGTTTAGGGTTCGATTTAACGTTTAGGGTAGGGTAATGTTTAGGGTTCGATTTAAGGTTTAGGGTAGGGTTATGTTTAGGGTTCGATTTAAGGTTTAGGGTAGGGTTATGTTTAGGGTTCGATTTAACGTTTAGGGTAGGGTAATGTTTAGGGTTCGATTTAAGGTTTAGGGTAGGGTAATGTTTAGGGTTCGATTTAAGGTTTAGGGTAGGGTTGCATTCAACAGACAGTCAGTCACATTTAACTTAGAGTTCAGTTGCATTTAATATACATACATCTATTTAGTTGAACGTTACATTTTAGAGTTTATTGGGAAATATCCCAGTTTTGCCTTTGCTGTTTGGTTAGTGTGTTTAATTGGCTGCTAAGCTGTCAAATAGCTGGGCTCTTTTATTTCTGTTGCAGTAATGGTAAATCCTGAAGAAAGCCAGTCATCATGTTATAAGCCTGTGGGCTAGATTCATCACCGTTTCACTGCTAGCTGTAGCGTGTAAGATTGTGCGTGTGACAAAAAGTCACAAGTCAGTGAAAGTGCCCCCTTCACAACTTCTTAATAGTGCTGGGGAATGAGGTTTACTCACTGAGGATATTTGCAGTGTTCTCAGTTGTGATCTCTATCTCTGGCTCAGTGAAATACTCCGAGGCCACACACCTTCCTTTCTCCGAACCTTAAGGTGAGAATGGCGGGACAGGGGTGATCAGAGGGAGAGAAAGAGAAGAGGGTGTAAAACCTTAAAGGAGCTCTAGGTGCACTAGGGGTGTAGATATCTGACCTAAAGGGTTAATGAGCCTTTCGACTTTCCTGTGATCAACACATCTTCATTATATACCGTATAATCAATTATAATTACCGATAACGACCCAAAATAAATGCAGTTACATATATTGACTAGAATATATATTAACCATATGTCACATGTGTGTATGTGTGTGTGTGTGTGTGTGCACCTGCTATGAAACACACTCTCCACAGGCCGGAGTGCAGTGCCATCTTGACGTCGATGGTTTGGTTCTGCTGCAGTACGATGCCCTCCTCCATCAGCAGCCAGTAATCCGTTGCTACGGCAACCCCCACCAACAGCAGCCCGCACGCGCCGAACACCGTGGAGAGGAGAGTGAGAGCCCGACTGCTGCATGAGCTCATCTGCACACACACACAGAAATACGTCTATATGTCCAAATGTTTGTGGACAGCCCTTCTAATGAATGCATTCAGCTACTTTTAGTTGCACCCATTGCTGACACAGATGTGCAAATGCACACACACAGCTTGTCTAGTCCCTGAAAAGAAGTACTGCCAATAGAATAGGACTCTCTGGAGCAGATGGTAACCATTAACCTACTGGCACCATGCTGCCTAATAATGCCAGACATGGGCTAGAGGGGTATAATAGAGCCCCCCAGCAATGAGGAGCTGTGGAGCAGTGGAACAACTGTGTTCTCTGGAATGATGGTGATGGAGCTCCATCCAGTACTTTTGGGATGAGGTGGGGGGTGCTGAATGCAATCAAATCCTCACAGCAGCAGTGCTACTCCAAAATAGTACCTGGACAGCAGAGAGAGTTACTCCAATCAGAAGAAACAGTGAGTGAGCAGGTGTCCCGATACTTTTGTCCATGGATTGCATGAGAGAGACGCAGCTGCCTGAACCGCAGTCTGTTCTCACCGACGGAACCGACCAATGGCATGATGAGAAGGTTTCCTTCCCCTCGCCGTCCAGCAGTGCACCATTCTGTGATCTGTGCCCCCCAACCCCCCGCTGTAAGACCCCCACCTCACACTGTGCTCCACTGCCCCGGTACTGCAACGGCTCACTGCTCACTGCGCACAGACACCCCACTGACCTCTGCACTGGGAGCTGTGCTGGATGTGTGTGTGGACTGATGAGGCTGATGAGGTCTGTGCTGTACGTTACAGTGTGTGTGTGTGTGTGGGTGACATACAGCAGTGTGTTCGATGATGATGATGTGTGTGTGTTACACAGCTGTATGCCACAGTAAGTCTTCAACTCTGATCGAGGAGAGCTCTGCATTCTGCAGAGAGAGAGAGTGAGAGGACGCGAGGGATAAGGAGCGCAATAGAGAGAGAGAGAGAGAGAGAGAGAGAGAGAGAGAGAGGGGAAGAAAGCAAAGATAGCGACAGAGAAAAGAGAGAGAAAAAGAGAGAGAAAAAGAGAGAGAAAAAGAGAGAGAGAGAGATGGAATTGAGTGAGAGAGAAAAAGAAAAGAGAGGGAGAGACAAAGGGAAAGATAGAGGGAGAGAGAAGGAGGGGGCGAGAGACAGTGTGATGGAGTCGAAGATCCCAAACCCCCAAAATTTTCGCCAGTATTTTATGGCTTGTTGATGAAACCTGATCAGTTTGGGCTGTTTTATAGAAAAACGCTTTCGCCAAATGTTTGAATAGACTCGGCTTATGTCAGCAGTTCTTACACACACACACACGCGCACACACACACACTCGGACATCAAAGAAGAGAAGAAATTAAAAAAGGCCAGCACTGCCCCTCCACTGAAGCCTGAAATCCACTCTGGAAAAATGTCAGAACAGAAATGAGATTCAGCCACTGGTGAATAAAACTACTTACACAGACACAGAACTCCGACCCGGAGTCCGACTCTCCGACTCACACTCCCTCCCACTGCTGACACAGATGTGCAAATGCACACACACAGCTTGTCTAGTGCCTGTAGAGAAGAAGTACTGCCAATACAATAATCTGGACTCTCTGGAGCAGATCTACATCATGACCCTATTGACACCATGCTGCCTAATGCCGGGTATGGGCTAGAGGGGTATAGAGCCCCCCAGCGTTGAGCTGTGGAGCAGTAATGAAAGTACTGTGCTCTCTGGAATGACGGGTGGTGCACCATCCAGATGGGGAGTCAGGAAGGATGAGGTGGGGTGACCAGACTAAACGTCTGAGGCTTGAATAAGACAGACTCCTCCAGAATCCTCCTGCAGCTGATGTTCTGCTCCTGCTCCTAATCTGAAGGTAGAGAAGCATGTGGGCTGAGGCGGTGGAGTTCCTCCTGGAGCTCCACCACCAAAGCTCCATAGTGCAGTAGCAGCAGCTCTCCGGCCAGAGACGCCGTTCTCCCTGTTCCAGTCAGTCAGTGGAGCATCGGCATGATCCTGAAGCTTCTGATTTAAGGTGGAACTGATACAGGATGATGTTTTAAATGGGTTGGGTTTCCCCAGCATGGAGCACTCTGATTGGTTAAAGGGCTAATTTACATATTCAGCTATAACGCACATACAGTGCTGCAGTGAGGTATTAGTACGTACTGCTACTGCTACAGTAGTTGCAGGCTGTCCTATAACCAGCCAATCAGATAAAAGGTCAGAGTTCACCTGGCATGACGGGTGATGGTCAGTGAGGCGTAAAGTGAGACATTATTGGCAGTGAATCAGACACCACACACACACACACACACACACAGTGAGCTATGAGTCATAACTCACACAGAGATACAGACCTCCGCTTCACAGGGAAGATTCCATTCACACACACACACACACACACACACACACACACACCCCACACACACACACTCTTAAACACATAGCCTTAAGTGACCATTTACACAGAGCCACAACATGCTGCTCCTCAGTGGATACGTTGCTCCAGCAGTGTCTCACTGCTGCAACTAACCAATAGGTCTGATTAATCAATAAATTGATCAATTATCAATTATTCTGAATAATCAATTATTAGCATATAAAGATTCTAAATAATAGATTACTCAGCTGAGAGAGAAAGAGAGAGAGAGAGAAATAAAGAGGGAGAGAGAGAGAGAGAGAAATAGAGAGAGAGAAATAAAGAGGGACAAAGAGAGAGAGAGAGAGAGAGAGAGAAAGAGAGAGAAAGAGAGAGAAAGAGAAATATATATATATATATATATATATATATATATATATATATATATAGAGAGAGAGAGAGAGAGAGAAATGGAGAGAGAGAGGGACA
>NC_132882.1:44807836-44810484 GCF_030463535.1 Salminus brasiliensis
CCAGTGTTTTAGTACAGTATTCTAGGACTGTGTTTTAGTACAGTGTTCTAGGACTGTGTTTTAGTACAGTGTTCTAGGACTGTGTTTGAGTACCAGTGTTTTAGTACAGTATTCTAGGACTGTTTTAGTACAGTGTTCTAGGACTGTGTTTTAGTACCAGTGTTTTAGTACAGTATTCTAGGATTGTGTTTTAGTACAGTGTTCTAGGACTGTGTTTTAGTACAGTGTTCTAGGACTGTGTTTGAGTACCAGTGTTTTAGTACAGTATTCTAGGACTGTGTTTTAGTACAGTGTTCTAGGACTGTGTTTTAGTACAGTGTTCTAGGACTGTGTTTTAGTACAGTGTTCTAGGACTGTGTTTTAGTACAGTGTTCTAGGACTGTGTTTGAGTACCAGTGTTTTAGTACAGTATTCTAGGACTGTGTTTTAGTACAGTGTTCTAGGACTGTGTTTTAGTACAGTGTTCTAGGACTGTGTTTTAGTACAGTGTTCTAGGACTGTGTTTTAGTACAGTGTTCTAGGACTGTGTTTGAGTACCAGTGTTTTAGTACAGTATTCTAGGACTGTGTTTTAGTACAGTGTTCTAGGACTGTGTTTTAGTGGCAGTGTTTTAGTACAGTGTTCTAGGACTGTGTTCTAAGACCATGTTTCAGTACAATATTTTTTAGTACACAGTTTTAAGTCAGTCACTAGAACACTACAATAATGTCCGTTTTATGGCAGCCCATGCAAAGCACAACCACTCAGCCTTTCTGGACGATTCCCAACAGCAAGAATGAGCAAAAAATCTGTCCTCACAAAGCAGATTATTCAGCATTCAGCATATGTGTATTTGTGTGTGTGTGTGCGTGTATTTGTGTGTGTGTGTGTGTATTTGTGTGTGTATGTGTGTGTGTGTGTATGTGTGTGTGTGTGTATGTGTGTGTGTATTTGTGTGTGTGTGTGTGTATTTGTGTGTGTGTGTATTTGTGTGTGTGTGTGTGTATTTGTGTGTGTGTGTATTTGTGTGTGTGTGTGTATTTGTGTGTGTGTGAAAAGATACAGATTCAGAAATAATAAACATCTGCATACTGTATATGTGAACAGACGTATACACAGATGAGCCAAAACATTAAGACCGCTCCTAGATGACCAATCGGTTCCCGTAGGCCACCTGAGACACTTTGAAGATGGTCAGATCGTTATGTCCAGACAACTGGACCATCGGCGCGTCTACCAGATGACTCCAAGCAGTACCGGGTCCAAGGTGGGACAGACTAACCACCGGCAACAGGGTGACGGCCACACAAGGCACATCGATGCACAACTGAGACGAAGGCTATTCCCTCTGGGCAGAACCGACCGAGCTTCTACTGCGGCATATGGGGCTCCTTAGCCGGTCAGAGTGCCCATGCTGACCCCTGTCCACTGTCGCCTACAATGGACAAGTGAGCACTGAAACTGAATCTTGGAAGGTGGTCTGCTCAGTGAGTCCTGTTTTATTCTCCTTCAGGTTCCCCTCCCTTACTCACCTGTAAGGGCGCTGGAACAGCAAGTCCAGAACTTAAAGGATCTGCTGGAACGTCCTGGACCTGGAACGCCTCAGATACTACACCTTCAGAGGTCTTGTAGACGGAGCCGCTTTGGCGACACTCATAAAATCAACAGGGAATAAGGCATGGTCATAATGTTTTGGCTCATCTGTGCATATGCCCACCCCTAGAAACCTACATAGAGAAGACACACATCACGACTGCTAAGGGTTTAAGTACCTGAAGGCATCCTCAGCAAAACAGGGACAGTGTGTGTGTGTGTGACCCAGGGATGAGGCGAAGGTATGGAAAGTCCTTGGCCTAAAAACAGAGCCAGCACACTGTAGCTAACGCCTGAACTGTTAAAGGGTGCATACGCTAGACTTCACTTATATGGTAACGTTTAGCCTTACTAATGTGGTTTGTATGGGTTTTTATATAAAATATCACAAATATTTATTTTTAACCCATTTTAAAGCCAAAGGTTTCGCATTCGATTTTGCTATTCGACTTTTTAATTAAATATTAATATATTTCATAATGATCTTAAACTAAATAAATAATTACAATAATGTATAATACATTAATGACACGACAAAAAGCACAACAATTAAATTATTATTGTTTTCTGCCCCCTGGTGGATTATCTGTGCTCTGCACACACCAGAAAAATACATACAGATTAAAATTAAAGCAGTAGTTACTACAGTAGTTATTATTATCAATGAACAATATTACGTTCCAGATGTGTACTGTACTACAACTGCTGTGAGCAAGAAGCAATTCCTGATGTATCAAAATATAATACAAAATAAAAGTCCTGTGTGCAAAGTGCTACTGAATTTTCGATTTTCATACAATTAAGACAAATAAAGAAATTATTTAAAGGTTCAGGCTTTAAAGGGTTATGCATATAAGTGAGCTCTGTTCTGATTGGTTGCCTTCTGTTGCACTTTATTCTAAAAAAGACGTACCGATTAAAACACTCCTTACTCCTCAGCATGAATGGGCGGGGCTAAACTGTAGCTTTCTGTAGACGGAACAGATGCATATGCAAATGTGCTGATTTTTTTGGTGATGTAATAAGTTACAGCTCCATATTTACACATATGCAAATGTTTTTGTGACATCACAAAA
>NC_132882.1:44870502-44905502 GCF_030463535.1 Salminus brasiliensis
TTAACTTTATTTATTAAATATCAATCACATATTAGCTCAAATTCACCCATATGATAGAGTCATTGCTAGGCTGGCAGATAAAGCTGATACCAACAGGTAAAGCTAGCTAGCTATCGCACACTCGCTATCCGCTATCCGGCTAACCTTGTGCAAGATCAGCAGATAATTGAGATCCGAATCAAATAATAAAGCGATAAAGAATAAACAACAACCTCTAGATAAAACACACTCGGCTAGCTAACCACTAGCATGCTAGCTAATACAATCCAAGAAGTATCAGCTCGACTGGCTAACTAGTAAGATCATAGCTAATACAGTCGAGGGGGTGGACCAGCTCGGCTGGCTAACAGGTAGCATGCTAGCTACACTGACTGGGTTCCAAATGGCTCTTAGGTAAGATGGGATCTATATCAGAGGGGGTAGGATGTGTCCGGGGGGATAGGATGTGTCACGACACCGGATCTGCAGCCTGTGGTCCACCAAATGCTGGCAGAGCTGACTAACAAATGGATCCACATGAGCTCCAGATCAGGCAACATCAAAAGAAAGTGGAGAGGAAAGCAAATTTCATCCAAATGTTTCAGGACCAGCTTAGTCCAGCTTACTGGTCATACTGGTGGTCTAGCCTGGTCAGGTTGGTCAGATTGCCATCAAACTCAGACGCAATCATACCCAATACTGGTCAAGAGCTTAGCTGGTCAAACAGCCTGACCAGCCTGACCTTATCCAGCTCAGGACTAACTTTTGCTGCTGGCCGGTTTTAGATGGTCTAAGCTGGGCTTTGATGGTCAAGGTGGTTGAAAAGCTGGGTAACCATGACATTGAACTGGTCAAGCTGGTTAAGCTGGTCGATCAGCTTAGCTCCTGACCAGTATATGTAGTATGTTTTCATTTGAGTTTGATGGTTTAGCTGATCTACCAGCATGACCACCAGTATGACCAAGCTGGACTATGCTGGTCAACCAGCATGACCAGCAATGCCAGGCGAGTGAGAGCTAACCACGCTAAAGGACAGCTTACAAACATGGTGGAGGTAGTTTCACACACTGTTAGCTCCTTCCCACCCCCCTCGTGATCCAGTCCAGCCAGCTCCACTTTCTTCTTATCTAGAGGGACAAAACAGCACTGTGAGAGAGAGAGAGAGAGAGAGAGAGAGAGGTGCAGGACGAGTGAGGCTAAGTAAAGCCTGCTGCAGGAGCTGACCTGCTTTACTACAGAACGACCGCCTTCAGATCAGCTCACAGCCGACGGGAGAGCAGCAGACACCTGGATCTCAGAGAACCTTCAAGTCCTTCAAGTAACAACTCACATCCTGAGAGAGAGAGAGAGGGAGAGGGAGAGAGAGAAAGAGAGGGAGAGAGAGAGAGAGAGAGGGAGAGAGAGAGATTCTAGAAAACCTGTGAGATTAGTGGAAGGCCAGGACCAAAGGCTGCCATTTGAGTGGCTCTGTAAGTGTGTGTGAGAGTGTGTGAGAGTGTGTGAGTGTGTGTGAGAGTGTGTGTGAGTGTGTGAGTGTGTGTGAGAGTGTGTGAGTGTGTGTGAGTGTGGTTTTGTAGATAATAGGGTTAGGAGGCCGCGTGCTATAATGGTGAAATTATTATAATTATAAATTATACGATTACTTATGTGTAGATTGTTTTGTTTAAAATATTAATTAATAAATAACATAAGTAAAGCAGATACGTTTACAAGAAATTAAGTACAGCGAGTATAAATATAAACTATGTCATTTTTGCTAATTAAAAAAACTGCACATAGTTTGGCTTAATTAAATCAATTACAGATAATTTTGCATATTTTGCAAAAATAATGCAGATTATTCAGCACAGTTTAAGAAATAAAGTATTAAATTAAGATTATTTAATAAATATAACATTTTTACAAATAATATTGCAGACAATCAAACTTATTTCATATATACAATTCAATTAACTTTTAATTAACTGAATAAATTACAGGTTATTTTGCATATTTCCAGATCAAATATTTAAGACATATGTGCTAATTTTCAGAAATACTACAGATGTTTCCGATTTCTAAAAATAATGCGGATAATTGTAATTTTAAGAAATAGAATATATAATAGTTATTAAGAAAAAGAATATATATAATAATAATTATATATATTATATATTATTATATTTAAAATAATATTATTGCCTATATAAAACAATAATGCAGATCATTTTTTTCCTGCTTCTCAAAAATGAAGCAGATAATTTTGCTCATTTCAAGAAATAATGCAGATTTTTTTCAGACAATTTAGGCAGATTTATTATTTATTAGATAGTTTTGCTTATTATAATGTTTTTTTTAAACTATATAAATAAAACAAGAATATATATATAATCATTATCAGAATTCAGAAATAATTGTGATCATATTTCGTCCTTTAAACAGTCATGGATAATTTTACGACTCTGTTCTGATTGGCTGTGACTCAGAAGGCAGTTTGCTTTCTTGTGACATCACAAAGAGTTGAGAACGAGCAGATCTGGGGCGGGAGAGTGAGACGTGCATGTGAGAGCTTTAACAGTGTCACACAAAGAGCAAAGCCTGGACCCCCGTTCCCCTGATACCCCTCAATAACCCAAATCTCCACATGAATAATATTTCAGACGATCTCACTCGCCACGACATCGACACAGCAGCAGTGTGAGTGTGTTCTCGTCTGGAGATGAAGACAAAGAAAGAGAAGAAGCGGTGTGTGTGTGTGTGTGTGTGTGTGTGTGAGAACAACATTCCCCCAGCAACAGGCATACAGGCACTGCCACAGGCATACAGACACACTCATGAAAATGCATGCACACACACACACACACACACACACACACACGCGATTTTCCAGAGAAAATGCAAATCTCCAAACGTAGTGAAGGTCGGAGCTGGAGATCAGTGAACAGCTGCAGAGCTGCAGGATCACAGAAAGCCGCAGACCACCGGACCCTTCAGCCCACCCCTGCATCAGAGCCAGACACACACACACACACACACACACCCCGCAGCAGGGGTGTGTATCCCCATGAGTAGGAGCCCA
Source organism: Salminus brasiliensis (assembly GCF_030463535.1). Classification (NCBI taxonomy): domain Eukaryota; kingdom Metazoa; phylum Chordata; class Actinopteri; order Characiformes; family Bryconidae; genus Salminus; species Salminus brasiliensis. The sequence goes on from NC_132882.1 coordinate 44,873,540, forward strand.
AATAATACATCAGTGTTTCCTGGATGCGTCTGTGTACACACACACACACACACACACCAACACACACACACACTGTGCGTGTCATTACATAATGGATGGTTTAACTTTTCCAGGCAAATATTGACCACCACTGACATTTCTGCATGAAGCCCCCCCACATCCCTCCCACCCACTACACACACGGCATGCCAATGCGTAACCACACCCCCAACCGACCACGAGAAGACAGTGGGTCGAGACCCACTTACTGAACAAGTTAGAGTAGAAGTGTGTGGAACCTAAAAGCCCCCTCACAGAACATTATTACATCAATCATGATGATTAATAATCATATAATTACAGAAGAATTATTTACAAATAATTACTAGTTTTTCAAATATCAAGTATTTGATCTTCATAATCCATTGCTAATGAATTATACTTGAATTTATAATATGATAGATATAAATAATATATTAAATATAAATATAAATACATAAATAAATAATGTTACAAATGATTTACTTGAGATTTATAAACCAGTGTCAGGAATGACTTATTTGATAGTCTTAAAAACACACAGATATTACATTATACCACAAGTTGATGAATAGTCACAACTGAATTAAGTATTTAGTGATTATAATAAGCATATTAAAAATAATTAAATATATTTCTGAGTTTGTCAAGAATCAAATAAAAAATAATATTAGTACATACATATATAATATTAATAAATACATAAATAAATACATGTTTGCACTTGTTTGCAATTATTTGCCATTTTCTTTTTGGTAATTAAAGTAATTAAACTAATTATTAAAGTAATTTAAAGTAATTAAACTAATTATTTAAGTATATATAAGTATAATAATATAATTTTTTTTCGAGCTTGACAATAATTACTTTTTGACACTCCAAACACAGTTAATAAATATACTTAAAGTTAGTTCATTTCAAAATGATATTTTAAAAGCATTTTATTAAGTAACAAAATAGAATTATATTGTAAAACTTAAATGAAATGAAATTGTAATGAAATGAAATGAAATTGTAATTATTTATATTTTGAACTATTATTGATAATACAAAAAATGTGTATGTGACTTACAAAAGATTAGATATTTCAAACAGTGTCATTTATTAATGCACATGTACTAATTATTAATTAGCACTAACAATTATATTACAGTTAGTCAATAGGATAATCAATAAAATAGCTATATTTGTGTTGTAGTCATGGCGTCTGAGGTCTGGTTCCATTCACCACCACTGTAAAGAAATGTGAGTCGGTAAGTTTCTCTACAGTGAAGCTCAACTTCACACCAAGCTCAACTCTGAATGACTGTTCACACCTTTATACATTTCTTTCTCAAGTATGCAGAAAATTTGAATAGTTGGTGGAGTTACCCTTTAATGGCAAACTGGATATTTCTGAATACAGGTGAAATGTGAAGCCTGCTTTGAGCACTTACCGTCTGTGAAAGTGTTACACAACAGTCGCAGCCACCACAGTTCTGTCAAATCAATGCAAAATTAAATATCTGTGCTTAAATCGATAAATATGATCGGTTAATAAACACAGGCAACTGTGTTCGAGGCAGAACAGCAAATATGAGCAGCGTAATATTGAAATATGTTTTATTTAGATGATCTGTACTGCGTTTCTGATCGATCTGTTCATGAAGAAAAAAACTCTCAAACAAGCCGTGGAGCTGAGGGGAATGTATATGAGGCCTCTGTTTATGTTTTCCAGCTGCAACAGTGTGTGAAACTACCTCCACCATGTTTGGCGGTACTGTACACACCAGACTCTACGATGTCTAGGTCACCATACACACCTCTCTCAGTCACACTAATGTATATTAAATGTGAGTGTATTGGGGTGTGGGGTCTCTATCAGTGTAGTACCTGGGGTCTTAGTTGTAACAGTGGGTGAAACTACCTCCACCATGTTTGGCGGTACTGTACAGACCAGACTTCCTTGCACACCTCTCTTTCAGTCACACTAATGTATGTTAAATGTTTATATATGAGTGTATATTGTGTGTGTGTGTGGGGGGGGGTCTTCCTTGTGTACTTTGAGGGTCTTAATTGTAACACTGCTTGAAACTACCTCCACCATGTTTGGCGGTACTGTACACACCAGACTCTACGATGTCTAGGTCACCATACACACCTCTCTCAGTCACACTAATGTATATTAAATGTGAGTGTAATTGTGTGTGTGAGGGGGGGTCTTCATTGTGTACATTAAGGGGCCTTAATTGTAACATTGGTTGAAACTACCATCACCATGTTTGGCGGTATCGTACAGACCAGACTTCCTTGCACACCTCTCTTTAAGTCACACTAATGTATGTTAAATGTTTATATATGAGTGTATATTGTGTGTGTGTGTGGGGGGGGGGGGTCTTACTTGTGTACTTTGAGGGTCTTAATTGTAACACTGGTTGAAACTACCTCCACCATGTTTGGCGGTATTGTACAGTCCAGACTTTTTTGGTACAGTGTCACCATTACCACGCGCACCTCTCTCAGTCACACTAACGCATTACATTTTGATTAGAATCAAATTGATCATCATCTTTAATAATCAATCAACAGGAGCAAGAACACAGTAGCTACTGGTCTCTGTTTTTTGCTAAGTGAGAGAACTGACAGAGGGATAAAGCAGTGCGTTAGAACCACCAATATCAGAACAACAAAACAAAAACCAACCAAAAAAACAAACAAACAAACAAACAAACAAAAACCAGACAGAAGTAGTAAGTCTGTTCGGACTGGCAGGTAAACCGAAAAGGGAGGGTCCGCGAACATCCGAGTGATTGGACAACATTGGATAACAGAGGCATCGTAGAAAATGAACCCCCAAAAATTGCATGGATAAGAAGACTTGAGGAGAAATGAGTCGTTTAGGTAGTATCAGAGTCGTGGAACAGTTTCGGAGTCAAGAGAGCAACAAACAAGCTTACCAACACGCACGGATGGGCGGATGGACACACGGATGGAGGGATGGAGGGATGGACGGACAGACAGATGGACGTGTGAGCTGAAAAATAAAAACAAGAGAAGACCGAGACCTTTAGGCAGTATTACAGAAGCGTATATTAAAGCAGTATTAAAGTCAGTGAAAAAACCCGCTTGCAAATACCAAAAAATTAAAAAAATAAAGTAAATGGACGGATGGACGTACGGATGGGCAAACGGATAAGGACGTTGGACGTGATTCTTGTCTTGTCTTGTCTTTTTTTGTCGTTTGTTTTTCTTCACAGGCACTAATGTTTTCACAGTCATATAGGAGGAATCAAAAATTCAAAAATGTCTCCAGTGTCTAGAACCGCTACAAAGCTAAAACATTTAAAACTAGTTCTCTAACACTTCCTCCAAGTATACCAAACTTAACTCATTTCATATATATATATACCTGTCTGTGTATATATATGTATATATTTATTTTTACATATATATATATATATATATATATACATATATATATATGTGTGTATGTGTGTGTGTGTGTGTGTTTGTATATTTTTGTATAGATAAATGATAGAATTTGAATGGAAACTTATAAATACAATGCTTAATCAAATAGCTAAGTTAATTCACAGCATAACATGATACATTCTCCAAAAAACAGTGTATATATAGAGATATATTCCTTTTTCTCAGCAAAATGAAGCTACATGGAAAGAAACAAATCAAAAGAAACTGAATTCTGTTCTGTACATGCAGTCACAGAGTACCGTGTTAGCGCCTTTTAACTCAGCGAGGGTCAGTGACAGATCCGGTGAACACTCGCCACACCAGATCTGTTCAGTCGCACCCCACTCGCCGCCCGTAAAACCCACGCACCCACCCACCCTCCCACTGCATTCTGACGGGTCCCGCCTCCTGCGCCGGGAGTGGCCTGTAGTTCATACCTGAAAGTCTGTGTGCCTGTGATCTACCAGGGTTCAGGTGGGTTTTGCAGTGGCCAGTACCTACCAAAAGTGCTCAGAGGTGAGCTGACGGCAGCGTCATGGAGGGCCCACCTCACATCGTACAGAATTTATAGGATTTGGGGCTAACGTCTTGGTGCCGAATACCATAGGACACCTTCAGAGGTCTTGTGGAGTCCATGTCAGAAACGCAAGGTTGGTTGGTAGGTAGGCAGGTGGCTAGGTAAGTAGGCTGATTGGGTGGTTGGTAGGTAAGTAGGGATGTAGGTAAGTAGGCTGATTGGGTGGTTGGTAGGTAAGTAGGGATGTAGGTAAGTAGGTTGGTTGGGTGGTTGGTAGGTAAGTAGGGATGTAGGTAAGTAGGCTGATTGGGTGGTTGGTAGGTAAGTAGGGATGTAGGTAAGTAGGTTGGTTGGGTGGTTAGTAGGTAAGTAGGGATGTAGGTAAGTAGGTTGGGTGGGTGGTTGGTAGGTAAGTAGGGATGTAGGTAAGTAGGTTGGTTGGGTGGTAAGTAGGTTGGGTGGGTGGTTGATAGGTAGGTAGGGATGTAGGTAAGTAGGTTGGGTGATTGGTTCGTAGGTAAGTAGGGATGTAGGTAAGTAGGTTGGGTGGGTGGTTGATATGTAGGTAGGGATGTAGGTAAGTAGGTTGGGTGATTGGTTCGTAGGTAAGTAGGGATGTGGGTAAGTATGTTGGTTGGGTGGTTGATAGGTTAGTATGGATGTAGGTAAGTAGGCTGGGTGGTTGATTGTTAGGTTAGTAGGGATGTGGGTAAGTATGTTGGTTGGGTGGTTGATAGGTTAGTATGGATGTAGGTAAGTAGGCTGGGTGGTTGATTGTTAGGTTAGTAGGGATGTGGGTAAGTAGGTTGGTTGGGTGGTTGGTAGGTAAGTAGGGATGTAGGTTAGTAGGTTGGGTGGGTGGTTGATAGGTAGGTAGGGATGTAGGTAAGTAGGTTGGGTGATTGGTTCGTAGGTAAGTAGGGATGTGGGTAAGTAGGCTGATTGGGTGGTTGATAGGTTAGTAGGGATGTAGGTAAGTAGGTTGGGTGGTTGATTGTTAGGTTAGTAGGGATGTGGGTAAGTAGGTTGGATGGATAAGTAAGTAAGTAGGTAGATGTATAGGTAAGTAGGTTGGTTATTTGGAAGGCGGGTATGTGAGTAGGTATGTAAGTAGGTAGGTAGGTTAGTAGGTTGGTTGGTAGTTAGTTAGTAGGTTAGTAGGGAGGTAGGTACGTTGGGTGGTTGGTTGTTAGATAAGTAGGGATGTAGGTACGTAGGTTGGTTGGTAGAAAGGTAGGTAGGTGGTTGGTGGATAGGTAAGTAGGTAGGCAGATAGGCAGGTGGGTGGGTAAATATGTAGGTTGGTGCGCTGGTAAGTAGGCTGGCTGGTAAGTAGGTAAGTAGGCAGGCAAGCAGGTAGGTGGGTAAGAAATTAGGTAGGTAGGTAGACAAGTGAGTAGGTAAGGAAGTAAGTAGGTTGGTTGGGTGGTTGGTTGTTAGGGAAGTAGGGATGTAGGTAAGTAGGTTGGTAGGTAGATAGATAGGCAGGTGGGTGGGTAAAAAGGTAGGCTGGTGTGTTGGTAAGTAGGTAGGCAAGTGGGTAGGTAAGTAGGTTGGCTGGGTGGTTGGTAGGTTAGTAGGGAGGTAGGTAGGTTGGGTGGTTAGTTGCTGGGGAGGTAGGGGTGTAGGTAAATAGGTACTTTGATGGGAAGGAAGGTAGGTAGGTGGTTGGGTGGATAGGTAAGTAGGTAGGTAGATAGTGAGGTGGGTGGGTAAATAGGTAGGTTGGCTGGTAGGTAAGTAGGTAAGTTGGCAGGCAGGTAGGTGGGTAGGTAAGAAAGGCGGTAGGAAGGTAGGTAAGTAGGTTGGCTGGGTGGTTGGTAGGTAGGTAGGTAAGTTGGCAGGCAGGAAGGTGGGTAGGTAAGGAAGTAGATAGATAGGTAGGTAGGTAAGTAGGTTGGCTGGGTGGTTGGTAGGTTAGTAGGGAGGTAGGTAGGTTGGGTGGTTAGTTGCTGGGGAAGTAGGGGTGTAGGTAAGTAGGTTCATTGGTGGGTAGGAAGGTAGGTAGGTGGTTGGGTGGATAGGTAAGTAGGTAGGTAGATAGTCAGGTGGGTGGGCAAATAAGTAGGTTGGTGGGTTGGTAAGTAGGTTGGCAAGATACTAGAGGATTGCCTAGCTTGGGCACAGAATTCTGTGGAATAAGGTTCTACAAAGGCCTTTGTAGATGGTTCCAGTCAATGAGCCCCCTTTTCAGCACAAACTACCAGCCACTCCAGGTGCAGGACGCAGGGCTCGTCGGAATACAGGTCGAAAAACAAAACAAAACAACAACAGCATGTCAGAGCGCAGAGCACAAGGGACTGAGCGGCTGTGCTCGTGACTCAACTGCACGCACCGCACTTCAATACCTGAGCATGTTCGTTTATCCCCAACTTTAATTGTTGATTATGTGTAGCTACCCTTTCCAGACCAGGGGGCAAAGTGATCCATCCCACTGCAAACGATAGCACACTCGCCTCCGAACAACAACGAAAAAGAAGCCCTCATTAATAAAGCAGTTAGTTGTGAAGAAGAGACAGACATCACACATCCTCTTAAACAAAAGGGTAAAGGGTGATCTAATCTCTTTTGCCTGTGACCACAGGAGGTGCGAGCACGTCCGCGGCCACACCTGTCCGGCGCCGCGAGCTTTCCAAAGATGCTACAAAGTCTAAAAGTGTCTCTACGTTTTGCTACATCATGTCAAAGCTACATTCAACTACGACGAGGGCAAATGAGCTGTGCCTGACGTCAAATAAGCCTCGGCGACACCTTTTATCGTCCCGCGCGGCCGGCCGGGATTATATCTAATCTAGAGGAACCGAAGGCCCGATGTGTGCTCAGTTTTTTTCACGTGTTGGCGCCTGGTAGGATCCTCGCTGCTTTGGATAAGGATGGATTTTATTGTTTGCCCTTAATGTATTAGGCGGTGATGCTGATGCCAGAGCTTTTTGTGCTTTCTAAAACGTATCCCCCTCGCAGTGGACGACTGTGCCTGCCAAAGCAACACGTGGTGGTGAGACACCCCAAAGGGTGCGCCAATCCTCTCTATCTGCGGAATTGGTCGACTGTTAATAATAAGAAATAATACAAGTACAATTAAGTCTGAAAGACAAGGCCCACCAGCGAGGGCTATTACCTAATTTTAATATTATGTAGCCATCTAGTGCCAATTATAGATATTGCAACCCATCCTCATTTTGGTTAAGACAGTTATGTATTGCTTTTGTGATAAAATACTGCAAGCCAACAAGAGAGAGAGATCGAATGGCATGGGTCCACCCTATATATATGACCTGTATGCTCTGTTATTTGGCATCCAAGACTAGCCTACGATTTAACTTCAGACACAGCTAGCTTACTCTACTTGTAAAATACTAACACAGTGAGAGCAATAAATAGATTAAAAAAGGAGTCGGGGGAATCCTGGAGTACCAAAACAAATCTTACAGAAAAAGACTGCTACATGAACGTTGCTGTGGTCCTCCGGCGCTCTTTCCGCTGAAGCGTGTCTCCTTAGGCCGTGGGAACGTCCCTGTTTGATAGAACACGGACACCGCAGCCGCATCAGGACACCAGAAGTTCTGTCAGGACGAGAAAAGCTCCGGTGGGATGGGGACGACCTCCCCCCCCCCGATGTCTCGCCTTTGCATTAAAAATAGAAGCAAATGTACTAGAGTAGTAGAGTTCCTTGACGAGGTTCCAGTATCTCGTGGCCATGAGGGTCAGACACAAATGGCAGGGGAGGTCCTGCACAGGGTCACGGGGATCGCTCGCTCACAGCAAGTCTCTGTAGTCGGTGGACGCCCGTCAATGGCCGAAAACAAACCAGCCAAAAAAGTAGTTTCCGTAAATGACAGATAGTGTGTGTGTGTGTTTAAAAGTGTGTGTGTGTGTGTGTAAGTGTGTGTGTAAACATGACATCATTACTCACAGATTCCAGAAAAAAAGCACTATCCAGCATTCTCGTTGGAGGACAGGACTACGGATGACATCGTAATGCTCAGTTCAGACCGGAGGTGGAGCACGGCTGGGGTTTCCATGGTGACGGAGACGGTCTTCGCCGGCCCGTCGCCTGTAGTGACATCACTTCCGCCATCCCGGCTGCTGCTGCTGCCGCCGCCGCCGCTGCCGCCGCCGCCGTGACGGTTGTGTTCGCTGTCCTGGTCCCGGTGCGGCACGTGTATGTGCGTCACACTCCAGCTGCGTCTCACCGTAGAGCTCACACACACGCGCAGCAGCGAAGCCCCGTGTCATACTTCGCTCTCCAGGCTGGAGAAGTGGGCGGAGCCACGACGCGAACACAGGCTCTTGGCTTTGAGGGGCAGGTGGGGGGAGTAAAAACGGCGTGGCTGGGGCACGGAGCGCAGTCTCTGGTACTGAAGCTTGGCGCTGGCCGTCACTGTCTGGGAGGCACCCGTGGTCGGCCCAGGGGACAGCACCGGTGGGGGGGACACTGAAGCAGAGGATGGGGGTGGGGGAATGGGCATGGGCAGGGAGGAGGGTGCCGAGGTTGAGGGCAGTAAGGGTTGGGGAGGGGAAGGTGATGGCTCTGAATGCTGGGCCTGCTGGGTGCTGAGGTTGGACTGGCTCCCGGATTTGGTGGTGTCGGGTTTAGGGGGCAATTTGGGGCGTGAACCCCCACTGAAGCTGTGGCAGTGGGGGAGCAACTCCTCCTGGCTGCGAGAGGTGGCACTGCCCCGCTTGGGCCGGCCATGAGGTCTGCCGTGGCTAAACTGCGCATATGAACATGTATCTTGCTCTCTGTCCCGAGCCCTGTGACCTTTACCTTTGCCCCCGCTGCGGCTGCGTTTCTCACCTTTCATGGGCAACTTATCTACGGACCAATAGCGTCGAGGGGGAGGGAGAGACGTGGGAAAGGGTGGGCACAGTGGGCCTAATCCCCCACTCCCTCCCCCGGAGCCCCAGCCTATTCCTGCACCTGAACCCCAAAAGTCTCCCCCCACCCACCCTTCGGATCGCCCCAGGATGGAGTCGTCTCGGCTGTTGATGCTTCCGCCTTTCTCTCGGGCGGGGTAGGTTCCAAAAAACCACCCCCCGCCTCCTATTCCACTAGCCCCGCCCACCCCGTTCCCCTCCCAGTACCTTTCGAAGCGGCCAAACTCCCCAGACGATCCGTCATCTGAGTAACTCTCTTCTGCTTGGACACGATCCCTCTCTGACTCCGACACTGCCCCTCTACCTCCCGCCCTTCTCACTCTGTCCTCCACCCTCTCCCTTTCTCGCTCCCTCTCTCTCGCCTCCTCCTCTTCTTCCTCGTCCTCCTCTTCGTCCTCTGAGTCCCACTCGTGGAATGACAAGCCCTCTCGTGTGTGTGCCCGGCCCCTCTCGTAGTGCAGAAGCAGCGGCCGCCGCTCTCCTCCCCTCCCTCCCGCCTCTCTTTCTGCCCCGCTGCTCCTCCGCCGCTTGGCTGACGGGAGAAGGGTGTGTAGGGAGGAGGGAGGTGAGACTCCGGACGCTGCCTCCGTCCCCCCGCCGCTCACCCAGAACTTGACTGAGGCAGGTAACTTGTTAAGGTTAGGGTATCGCTTGCTGGATGGCCTGTGGCGAGAGTGGCCACCTTTCGACCTCCTTTGCCTGCTCCGGCCCCCTCCGCTCTCCTCGTCGCGTTCGTCTCCAACCTCCTCCCCTCCGTCTCTCCTTCCTCTGTCCCTCTCTCCCTCCCAAGCGGAGAGGTTTCCCTTGTCGCCGAACATGCTGCGGTACTGGGTGGAAAAGGAGGAGTACTCTCCCTCTCTCTCCGCGTCTCCATCTCCCTCTCGCTCTGCCTCCACGTCGCCCTCTTCAGGCTCTGAGTGCTTGCCAGCAGACACCTTCTTCTTCTTTTTCGTCTTCGTTGCCTTCTTCTTCTTCTTCTTCACCTTCCGGCGCTTGCGCTCTCGTTCCCTCTCGCGCTCCTCTCTCTTTTTCCGCTTCTTGTTCTTCTTCTTCTTTTTCTTCCTGTCCTTTTCCCGCTCTTTCCGCCGCTTCTTCTCCCGCTTGCGCTCAGTGTCGCCAGACCCTCCGCAGCTCCTGTCCCTCTCTCTTTCCCCCCAACCCGCCCACCACTCCTGGAGCTGGGTGAGCTGGCTGCCGCCCCTCTCTCTTTCTCTTCCGCTCTCCCTGTCTCCGTGTGGGCCACGCGGCTTGCGCGGGGGTACGGGCGGTGGCGGCGGCGGTCCGTGCGTGAGGGATCTGGGGGACAGAATGGAGCGCTCTCTGTCTCGGTTGTGTCCCTGCAGAAGGCTGGACTCCTCGGTTAGCTCGTCCAGGTCCTCTTCATCCTCCTCCTCCACCTCCCGATCCCTCGTGCTGCGCGAAGAGGTGCTGGAGGTGGAGGAGGGCGATGTGGAGCGAGAGGAAGAGGCAGATGAAGTGGAAGATGAGCTGGTACTGGAGGAGGAGGATGAGGTGGAGGTGTAAGGGAGTGAGGCAGATGGGGATGGGGGGGTGTATGACGGGGAAAGGGGTACAGGCACAGGGATTGGAAGTGGAGGAGATGGTCTGGGTCTGCGACCCGCATCCCTGCCACCTCCTCTCCGGCCCAGGGGCAAAATGTTCTCGTACAGGGGACCACCATGCTCCTTTGGCTTTTTGGGCCGCCGCTTTCTCCAGAGGGATGAGGGGAGAGGGGGAGAGGGGTGCTGCAGTGGGGGGTTAGGGGGCAGTGGGGCTGGGGTCTGGCTTTTTGGGGGCAGCCTAGGTGTCCCCAAAGACTTCACCCCCTTCCCCTGACCCCCTCCACCAGTACCCACCCCCACCTTCTTCCCCAACCCATGGTCCATGCCCTTTTCCTGGTAGAAAACCATGCTAGCCGGCGGGGGTGGCTGGTGGCTCCTGGGGGCAGCTTTGGGAGTCTGAGAACCTGCCTGCTGCTCCACGCATGGCCCCAGACCCTCTGGATCAATAGGACCATAGTAGCGCTTGTATCCATCCATGCCGCTGCCAGCAGCTCCGCCGCCTGCCCACGTAGGTGCTACCTTTTGTGGGAAGGGGCCTATGTCGGCAAGGCCCCCCCTGACGCCTATGGTTGCACTGGTGGATTTGGGTAGCCTCCAGCGGTCCACCACAGCCAGCCTGCGGTCCGGGCGGGGCAAGAAAGTGGAGCAAGGGAGAGGGGCACCCATAAGAGGTGTGGCGGAAGGCCCCATCGCAGCTGCGGAGTGCACCACAGCAGGAGGGGACCCCGGGAGCGGGGTTTTGTAGGACTGCGGAGGCTGAGGCTGCTGTTGCTGCTGCTGTTGCTGTTGCTGCTGCTGCTGCGGGACCATGGCGATGGCAGCGTTGGCGACTGATGCTGTGACAACATGGGACGAGGGAGGGGCTGACACCACGGAGGGATGATGGTGGCTGGAAACAGTGACTTTGGCTCCACCTTGTGCAGTCTCGTCCTCGAAACTGCAGCAGCTATACATTCCCTGGGAGAGAGAGAGAGATAAAAAGGGTATTGGCAACAGGGGTGTTATGTTGTCAGCCGAGTATTTGTCCCAGAAATAAGATTGCAGTATTCTGATACGATTTTCCAGCAGGCTCAGCTATTCTGAGCGTATACGGGGATTTGATTTGGGGGAACAGTCTAAGCCTGGAGGTAAAGCGTTACCAAGGCGCCCTTATAGGTTCGAGCATCTCTGCCACTCCACTGCGCAATATCTCATGCACAACACACACACCACCCCAACCACTCCACCTATCCCCTTTTTTCTGCCCTCCTGGCCCGCTCACCCTGCTGAAGGCCAGGAGGAAGTCCAGTTTGCCGGTCTGACCCAGGCCGCTCATGCAGTGACGGAGCCTCCAGTAGACGAGGTGCTCCCAGGCGAAGACCAGCAGGCTCAGGCCCATGGCCACCAGCAGCATGTAGAAGACTCCGGCCATGTTGTCGATGTCCAGTTTGGAGCTCATCACCTCGATCTTATCGTTGTGACAGATCCCCGAGAGCCAGAGACGCTCCAGCATTTCAATCTCATCTGTGGGGGTGGATATGAGAGGAGGATAAGAGGAGAGACAAGTATGCAATTTGTTTACAGTGTAACGATATACAGGAGACATGAAAGATTCAGAAGACCTGTTCCAATCAATAAAACATGAATGAGATTCAGCTGCTCTCCTGCCTCAATCACACACACACTAGAGCCGAAGATTACGCTCGTGAGCCAGCTATTTATGTCACGCCGCAGTATCCCGGGCGCCGCAGGCCAGAGGCCAAGAGGGTCGACGAGTCCACGCAGTGATCTGAGCGTAGCCTTGAAGGCGAGGTGACTTGTTAAAGGTAATCGTGGTGCAGAGGTCAGGCACCGCTGCGGGAGCAAGAGGGAGAGGGGAAGAGGTGGGAAGGAGCCAATGTGAAGGAGGAGACGGGGAAAGCAGGACGGGAGAGGAGCCTTGTTTGTCTCGGATGCCGCATTGTGTCGGAGGGAATGGGCGGACGGTGGGGGAAAAGACAGAGAGAGAGAGAGAGAGAGAGAGAAATAGATAGGACTGTGTCATAATGACAAACAGCAGGAGCGCCTTTTCAATTCAGAGAGGAGTGTGCCGGGGTAAAAAAAGAGCAACGAGGGGAGGATGAGCGAGGAAAGGGGAGGAGGGGACGGTAAAGGGAGACGAAGGTATGCAGGGATGTAGGTTTGACGAGGGGGGGGAGAGGTGGAGAAACCAGCAGAGCGAAATGAGTTGCAGGGGAAGATAGTGGGGGGAAAGGAGAGGGGTTGAAGGGGGAGATCAGAATCATTTAATTGTGGTGGAAGGTGGTCAGCGTGGTTACAGGAGGTGTGGGGCCGCAAATCCAGAGAATTACCAGAAGAATATCTTCTGTAAGCACTGAGACGAGGAGGGCCGCCACTTTATTGGAATCGTTTATTTCAGAGCTTCCACTTCTGGGGGACGCTACAGGGGAGCTTTCTTTACTGTGGTGTAGTTACCTACACAGACCAGGCCTTTAGAAGACTGTGGACCAGTTACAAAAACTAGACCCTTACAAGGTTCACGGTTAGAACATCTAGACCTTTAGAAGGTCCACAGTTACCAAAACTAGACCTTTAGAAGGTCCACAGTTACCAAAACTAGACCTTTAGAAGGTCCACAGTTGCAAAAACTAGACCCTTACAAGGTTTACGGTTAGAACATCTAGACCTTTAGAAGGTCCACAGTTACCAAAACTAGACCTTTAGAAGGTCCACAGTTGCAAAAACTAGACCCTTACAAGGTCCACGGTTAGAACATCTAGACCTTTAGAAGGTCCACAGTTACCAAAACTAGACCTTTAGAAGGTCCACAGTTGCAAAAACTAGACCCTTACAAGGTCCACGGTTAGAACATCTAGACCTTTAGAAGGTCCACAGTTAAAACAACTAGACCTTTAGAAGGCCCACGGTTAGAACAACTAGACCTTTAGAAGGTCCACAGTTACCAAAACTAGACCTTTAGAAGGTCCACGGTTAGAACTAGACCTTTAGAAGGTCCACAGTTACCAAAACTAGACCCTTAACAGGTCCACGGTTAGAAGAACTAGACCCTTACAAGGTTTACAGTTACAAAAACTAGATCTTTAGAAGGTCCACGGTTTAAACAACTAGACATTTAGAAGGCCCACGGTTAGAACAACTAGACCTTTAGAAGGTCCACAGTTACCAAAACTAGACCTTTAGAAGGTCCACGATTAAAACAACTAGACCTTTAGAAGGTCCACAGTTACCAAAACTAGACCTTTAGAAGGTCCACGATTAAAACAACTAGACCTTGAGAAGGTCCACAGTTAGAACAACTAGACCTTTAGAAGGTTTACAGTTACAAAAACTAGATCTTTAGAAGGTCCACAGTTACAATAACTAGACCCTTATAAGGCCTGCGGTTAGAACAACTAGACCTTTAGAAGGTCCACAGTTACCAAAACTAGACCTTCAGAATGTCCACTGTTACCAAAACTAGACCTTCAGAAGGTCCACTGTTACCAAAACTAGACCTTCAGAAGGTCCACGGTTAGAACAACGCATGCTAAGCAGCTGAGAGCAAAGCTAACAATGATAACATCCAAGAACACCCAACAATATCAGGGTATCAGAATCTGTGAGGCTGCTAACTTCGTAGGAAGTGCCAGAGCTGCCGTAGTGAAGGACTTTTTGAATATTGAGTGCTTCCCAGCGGCGTAAGTGACGCCCCTTGGGCCATCGATGTAATGACGACTCCGGCGAGTGGTGCAGAGGGATAGACCAGGGATAGGCAGAGGAATAGAGCAGCTAACCTCCATCATGAACACCTTCCAGCACCCTAATTCAGTCCATGCGACGACATCTTGGTATATTGTGATAAGACTGTTCCATTGAGGGAAAAGCCAGGAAGAGTCAGTATTCTGAGGCCTGATTTCTTTAACGCATTGTTATACACAGCTGCTGAGAGCAGAAAGTACAGGTCCTGCACCTACAGATTAAAAACCCGGTCTGTTGACTATTGTGGTGCATCGCTCAGAAAGCCTTCCCCTATTCAGCCTCTCTATTCCCGGCCAGCGGCCATGGCAAACAGCTCCTCCACCGAAGCCAAGCCCGGCAGGTGTGTAAGACTAAACACACACACCTCTCGGTCTGCCTTGGCATGACTCAGTTTGTTTGGCAGCGTGGGTGCGGGTTGGCACGGGGAGGCGGGCACGGTTAAGTGGGCACATTTTAGTGAGCGAGCTTCAGCCGGGCCCTTAACCTGGGCCCAGGGCCAGACATGGCGCCATCTGTGTGACCTACAGCGCTGATCCCTTTAGCCGCCCTCTCCAATCCGGGACGCCAACCTCAACCCCTATCAGCCTGAACGACGGGCACAGACGTCACGGGGGTTAGGCCTGAAGGTCAGCTCACCACGACTTTTATAGCCAATTATCCACCAGCTTTGGGCTTCAGAGAGGGAAGAAAGCACTTTCTTACAGGCGTGTGAAAAAAATAGGACACCCCATAAAAAAACATGGCACCTCCACCTACGAGCTGCTTGAATGCTGTGCTTGGTTTTGAGCCAAATTGTGGATTCAGGAGCCCAAAAGAAGTGCTGGTCCGTGTCTAGGTGTTCTCTGGTCGCTCGTCCAAGATCCTGTGCATACATAAAGACCATACATAAAAGGCTAAAAGTCCAAACAGTCACTAATTTGCCGATTGCATTAGCATCAAGCTAACATCTAAGCTCTTCAGAAGAACTGCAGACATCTGAAGCTCACAATATATATATATATATATAATATATAACTGTGTATAACATATATATATATGCTGTCTTACAACCTAATGCTCTCTTATGTGTTATAAAGTCTTATAATGCATGTAACTAGACCTACCTATCAGGATTGAGAGATAATAGGCCCATCCCAAGCACTGTGACCTATTATTAAGCACGCCTTATAATACCGTATACAGCATTCATTGGATGTTTTACCCATCAGATATAGTCCTTCTAATGTACGTAGCCTATTAGCCCATCAGCTTAAACTGACCACCAAGACCGTAAGGCCCGTAATACCTGAATCGACCCTAATTAATAAAACATATTAAACTATTATGAAAATCTCCTGCTCTCCGAAACTCAAATTTGCTGGTTTATTAACTCCACAGATCCGTTATTGCCTAAATCCACAGTGAATGGGGACGTGCTGCACCGACGCTTCTGGAGGCGCTGCATCACTCAATGCAAAACGCCCATTAGAGCGAGCTAAGCAGGGGATTAGCGAGGGCCCCTTTGCCCCTTCATTACTCTTCTGCTTTGCAGGACGTACTCCTGATACAGCTAAGGCAACCACCGGTGTGGAAATGTGGAAATTGTGATCATAGACATCAATTTTTAAAAAGTATCTCTATAGTCAGTGACATCATACAATGGCATTAAAGGGACAGTTCAGGGAAAAATCTAATTCACACTAATTCAATCCAATTTCCCACACACTATCATATTACCATATTACCATATAACACACTGTCCCATATTACCATATAACACACTGTCCCATATTACCATATTATCATATAACACACTGTCCCATATTACCATATTACCATATAACACACTGTCCCATATTATCATATAACACACTGTCCCATATTACCATATTACCATATAACACACTGTCCCATATTACCATATTACCATATAACACACTGTCCCATATTACCATATTACACACTGTCCCATAATTACCATAACACACTGTCCAATATTACCATATTACCATATAACACACTGTCCCATATTACCATATAACACACTGTCCCATATTACCATATTACCATATAACACACTGTCCCATATTACCATATTACCATATAACACACTGTCCAATATTACCATATTACCATATAACACACTGTCCCATATTACCATATAACACACTGTCCCATATTACCATATAACACACTGTCCCATATTACCATATTACCATATAACACACTGTCCCATAATTACCATATAACACACTGTCCCATATTACCATATTACCATATAACACACTGCCCCATATTACCATATAACACACTGTCCCATATTACCATATAACACACTGTCCCATATTACCATATAACACACTGTCCCATATTACCATATAACACACTGTCCCGTATTACCATATAACACACTGTCCCATATTACCATATAACACACTGTCCCATATTACCATATTACCATATAACACACTGCCCCATATTACCATATAACACACTGTCCCATATTACCATATAACACACTGTCCCATAATTATCATATAACACACTGTCCCATATTACACACTGTCCCATATTACCATATAACACACTGTCCCATTTTACCATATTACCATATAACACACTGTCCCATATTACCATATTATCATATAACACACTGTCCCATATTACCATATAACACACTGTCCCATATTACCATATTATCATATAACACACTGTCCCATATTACCATATAACACACTGTCCCATATTACCATATTACCATATAACACACTGTCCCATATTACCATATTATCATATAACACACTGCCCCATATTACCATATAACACACTGTCTCATATTACCATATTACCATATAACACATTGTCCCATATTACCATATAACACATTGTCCCATATTACCATATAACACACTGTCCCATATTACCATATAACACACTGTCCCATATTACCATATTACCATAGGATAACAGGGACAGCAGCCACACAGGCAGAGAGGAGGACGGGAGGGATTACAGGTGTTCAGGTGCAGAAAAGACCCTCATTCCTTCTTCAAATAAGGGCTTAAGATTTTCGGTGAGCATTGATCTCAACATTAGCATGTTAGCTCGTTGCTCCAGCAGTAAAGCAAATGTGGACACAGAAAGCAGGGCATGGCTGATCAATTACACCTCGGGTAAGAGGGAGAAATCTGTGCTCCGTCCCTTTAATCCAGACGGTACTGGGGAGGGTTTACTCCTCACATCAAACCGGGCCTGGCTGAAGCTCTTCAAAAGGAGGAGAGGAGCGAGGGATTACAGTCACAAAGGTAGAGAGGAGGACGGGGAGGATTACAGCCGCGCAGGTGAAGCGGGGAGGGCGCAGTCGCGCCGGGAAGCACCACCTGTGAACCTGCGCTTAAATAAATAAATAAATAAACAAACAAACAAACAAATAAACAACACGTAATCCCCCAACCTGTACACAGCAAGTCATTAGCGTCAACCTATTGTGCTTCCTTCGCGATTTACCAGCAGCGCGAGGGCAGATTTAGCAAAATAACACCACGCACAAAGCACCGCATCACACACACACACACACACACACACACACACACACTCCACAAGAACTACAAATGTCACTATTCATTTCACATGTAAAGCCGTCATGCCAGGTTTAGCTGTTTAACCGTGGTGTTAGCTAATGGGACCTGGCAACAGTGAGATGCTTTCACAGTAGGGACCTGGCAAACACACACAAAACCAACACACACACACACACACACTTGCTCAGGCTCCCACCCTTTCCTTTGGCTTTGTTCTACATACACTGAAAACCAAAGAGGATTAAAAAGGGTAATCAAACAAAAGCATCCAGTCGAAGCAGCGCACTGCGCATGCCCGCGCCGCCGCCCCGTCACTGCGCATGCACGCGTGCCGAGAGCCGCAGAAATGCCAATTAAAGCATTAGTGGTCGGACAATTGCGACGGAATCTAATCCTTTAGAGTGCGCTGGAGTGGGCCGTGGCTTATCACACGCGCTGACATAATAGAGTCATAGACCCACCTCAATTAGGCTGTATTAAATCAGTTCAAGGCTCTACTGGGTTGTCTGGGTCTAATGGGAACACACAGGCTTTCTCTCAGTTAAATTGAGGTTGGATTCAGGTATGAAGGGCCGTAAGGTCGCTGGAAGAGACTCATGTTTATTCAAACAGCAGTCGAGGATTACTAATGGATTCTTCTACATGAGGCATGAAGTCCTGAGTCGGCCGAGTACAGAGTACAGTACTGACGATCGTATAAAAGACTGGCTTTGACTATTCAGGACAACACACTGTCCCGTATTACCATATTACCATATAACACGCTGTCCATATCACCATATTACCATATAACACACTGTCCCGTATTACCATATTACCATATAACACACTGTCCCGTATTACCATATTACCATATAACACGCTGTCCATATCACCATATTACCATATAACACGCTGTCCATATCACCATATTACCATATAACACGCTGTCCCGTATTACCATATTACCATATAACACGCTGTCCCGTATTACCATATTACCATATAACACGCTGTCCCGTATTACCATATTACCATATAACACACTGTCCCATATTATCATATAACACACTGTCCCATATTACCATATAACACACTGTCCCATATTACCATATAACACGCTGTCCCGTATTACCATATTACCATATAACACTCTGTCCCGTATTACCATATAACACGCTGTCCCGTATTACCATATTACCATATAACACACTGTCCCATATTATCATATAACACACTGTCCCATATTACCATATAACACACTGTCCCATATTACCATATAACACGCTGTCCCGTATTACCATATTACCATATAACACACTGTTCAACATTACCATATTACCATATAACACACTGTCCCATATTACCATATAACACACTGTCCCGTATTACCATATTACCATAAAACACGCTGTCCCGTATTACCATATTACCATATTACCATATAACACACTGTCCCGTATTACCATATTAACATATTACCATATAACACACTGTCCCGTATTACCATATTACCATATTACCATAAAACACGCTGACCCGTATTACCATATTACCATATAACACGCTGTCCCGTATTACCATATTACCATATAACACACTGTCCCATATTACCATATAACACACTGTCCCATATTACCATATAACACACTGTCCCATATTACCATATAACACACTGTCCAATATTACCATATTATCATATAACACGCTGTCCCATATTACCATATAACACACTGTCCCATATTACCATATTACCATATAACACACTGTCCCATATTATCATATTACCATATAACACACTGTCCCATAATTACCATATTACCATATAACACACTGTCCCATATTACCATATTACCATATAACACAGTGTCCCATATTACCATATAACACACTGTCCAACATTACCATATTACCATATAACACGCTGTCCCATATTACCATATAACACGCTGTCCCATATTACCATATAACACACTGTCCCATATTACCATATTACCATATAACACACTGTCCCATAATTACCATATTACCATATAACACACTGTCCCATATTACCATATTACCATATAACACACTGTCCCATAATTACCATATAACACACTGTCCAACATTACCATATTACCATATAACACACTGTCCCATATTACCATATAACACACTGTCCCATATTACCATATAACACACTGTCCAATATTACCATATTATCATATAACACTCTGTCCCGTATTACCATATAACACGCTGTCCCATATTACCATATAACACACTGTCCCATATTACCATATTACCATATAACACACTGTCCCATATTACCATATTACCATATAACACTGTCCCATATTACCATATAACACACTGTCCCATATTACTATATTACTATATAACACTCTGTCCCGTATTACCATATTACTATATAACACACTGTCCCATATTACCATATTACCATATAACACACTGTCCCATATTACTATATTACTATATAACACTCTGTCCCATATTACTATATTACTATATAACACACTGTCCCGTATTACCATATAACACACTGTCCCATATTACCATAACACACTGTCCAATATTACCATATAACACACTGTCCCATATTACCATATAACACACTGTCCCATATTACCATATAACACACTGTCCCATATTACTATATTACCATATAACACTGTCCAATATTACCATATAACACACTGTCCCATATTACCATATAACACACTGTCCCATATTACTATATTACCATATAACACACTGTCCAATATTACCATATAACACACTGTCCCATATTACCATATAACACACTGTCCCATATTATCATATAACACACTGTCCCATATTACTATATTACTATATAACACTCTGTCCCGTATTACCATATTACCATATAACACACTGTCCCATATTACCATAACACACTGTCCAATATTACCATATAACACACTGTCCCATATTACCATATAACACACTGTCCCATATTACCATATAACACACTGTCCCATATTACTATATTACCATATAACACACTGTCCAATATTACCATATAACACACTGTCCCATATTACCATATAACACACTGTCCCATATTATCATATAACACACTGTCCCATATTACCATATTACCATATAACACACTGTCCCATATTACCATATAACACACTGTCCCATATTACCATATTACCATATAACACACTGTCCCATATTACCATATAACACACTGTCCCATATTACCATATTATCATATAACACACTGTCCCATATTACCATATAACACACTGTCCCATATTATCATATAACACTCTGTCCCATATTACTATATTACTATATAACACACTGTCCCGTATTACCATATTACCATATAACACACTGTCCCATATTACCATAACACACTGTCCAATATTACTATATAACACACTGTCCCATATTACCATATAACACACTGTCCCATATTACCATATAACACACTGTCCCATATTACTATATTACCATATAACACACTGTCCCATATTATCATATAACACACTGTCCCATATTACCATATTACCATATAACACACTGTCCAATATTACCATATAACACACTGTCCCATATTACCATATAACACACTGTCCCATATTACCATATTACCATATAACACACTGTCCCATATTACCATATTACCATATAACACACTGTCCCATATTACCATATAACACAGTGCCATAATTACCATATAACACACTGTCCCATAATACCATATAACACACTGTCCCATAATTACGATATAACACACTGTCCCATATTACCATATTACCATATAACACACTGCCCCATATTACCATATAACACACTGTCCCATATTACCATATTACCATATAACACACTGTCCCATATTACCATATTACCATATAACACACTGTCCCATATTACCATATTACCATATAACACACTGTCCCATATTACCATATTACCATATAACACACTGCCCCATATTACCATATAACACACTGTCCCATATTACCATATTACCATATAACACACTGTCCCATATTACCATATTACCATATAACACACTGTCCCATATTACCATATTACCATATAACACACTGTCCCATATTACCATATTACCATATAACACACTGTCCCATATTACCATATAACACACTGCCCCATATTACCATATTACCATATAACACACTGCCCCATATTACCATATAACACACTGTCCCATAATTACGATATAACACACTGTCCCATATTACCATATTACCATATAACACACTGTCCCATATTACCATATAACACACTGTCCCATAATTACCATATTACCATATAACACACTGTCCCATATTACCATATAACACACTGTCCCATATTACCATATAACACACTGCCCCATATTACCATATAACACACTGTCCCATAATTACGATATAACACACTGTCCCATATTACCATATTACCATATAACACACTGCCCCATATTACCATATAACACACTGTCCCATAATTACGATATAACACACTGTCCAATATTACCATATTACTATATAACACACTGTCCCGTATTACCATATAACACACTGTCCCATATTACCATATTACCTTGTTCACACATCCACGCTGACGTATGCAGACTATGTGCAAAAAAGGGTGGAGTTTCTCTTTAAGAGCAGCCATGGAGTCGGGGGCTGATGGGGAAAACCTGATGTGCTGTAACCTCCTTTTGACCACCAGTCAACACAGGGGTCAGGCCTTGGGTCGGGTGCTTACCGTCGCCCACCAGCTGCAGCAGGGCCAGGTCCAGCGGGCGCTTCCAGCGGGAGTTCTTGATGAGGGCGATGCCGTACCCCGTGGTGGCGAAGACCTTGCCCGAACCTATCGTCATCACTTTGCAGCCTTCATCTTTACGAGCCATGTAGTTCAGCACTGCGGCGTCGTAGATGAACGCATCCAGCTTACTGCAGGGGGGGTGGGGGTGGGGGTGGGGGTGGGGGGGTTTCGGGAAAGAGTGGTGGGGGGGGGGTGGAAGAGAGTGAGACAGCAGGCAGAGAAGGAACATCTGCTTTTCAGGCATATTAGAGAATGGGAATGCATGGGGCTGGGGGGGGGGGGGGGGCAAATGACAGGCTTAGGAAAACCACACTGTATGGATTAGCGACTCACGATGCAGAGACTTAGGGGGGAATGTGTGTGTGTGTGTGTGTGAGAGAGAGAGACAGAGCGAGAGACTACCGCTGAAGGCAGAGAGAGAGAGAGAGAGAGAGAGAGAGAAACTGCAAACACATCAAAACCCAGACAGCACTGAAAGCAGGCTTTCCGGGTGGAGAGGTGGGGCGGGCGGGGCTGGTTGAGAGTCTGGTTAGGATCCAAGAACCAGAGTGAGGGATGAGATCAGTGGAGAGATGGAGAGCGGGTGGAGGGAAGGAGCACCCACCCGGTCTTCAGGTTGGTGATGGCCTCCTCCACTCCCTTCTGGTTGTATTTGATCATGTAGTGGTGCATGTCGGGGTAATTACTGCGGATGTTCTTCTCCGTGCTGCCGTTGGGAACCGTGCCGAACTTCAGCGGAGGGTACTGCTCCGTCGGGTGCTGGAACTGAGGGGAGGAGAGAGGGGACTGGTTAGGGCGGGTTTTTGGCGTTCTGGAGGAAACCCAGCCAGTCAGAACCCGGCTCACGGTGGAGGGGAGCGGAGGTTCTATGTTCTCAGAGGCCTAGGTTCCCAAGGTTCTATGCTCTGAGAGATCTCAGGTCAAAGCTCTCAGGCCTCTGGATTCCAAAGATTTTAGGTTCTAGGTTTGTGGTTTAAAGTTCTGCATATTTAGGGTTCTCTGATTCTCTCTGATTTCATCAAGTTCTACTTTTTCAGGGTTGTAGGTCAATGGTTGTAGGTTCTACGCTCTGTTTTCAAGCTTTTTGGTTCTATATAGCCAATGTTCCAAGTTTTCAGGGTTCTAGCTTACACAGATTCAAGGTTACAAAGGGTTCCCATGGTTTTGAGTATCCAATGCTCTATGTTCTATGTCCAGATGGTTCTAGGTTTTATGCACCCAAAGTTCTATGTTCTGAGAGTTCTAGATTATGTGCACCCAATGTTCTAGGTTTTATGTTTTGAGAGTTCTAGGTTCTAAGCATCCAGTGTTCTAAGTTCTATGTTCTGAGGGTTCTGGGTTCAGTGACACAATATTCTAAGATCCATGTTCTGAGGGTTTTAGGTTCTATGACCCAAGTTCAATGTCCAGATCAGATAGTTGCAGGTTTTTATGCATCCACTGTTCTAGGGTCTATGTTCTAAGAGCTTTAGGTTCTATACCTAAAGCCCTAGGTTCTATACCTAATAGTACACACGTACTATATGTACATATGTTCTTAACGTCTACGTTCTCAGGGTTATAGGTTCCCAACTTTCTATGTTTCAGGGTTCTTGGCCACCAATATTCCTTGTACCCAAGGATTCTAGATTCCCAAGGTTCTATGTTGCCAGGCCTCTGTGTGCTCGAGGTTTTACATCCACAATGTTCTAGATTCTAGAAAGTTCTGTGTTCTTAGGATTCAAGATTCCCACATTTTTATGTTCCTATGGTTCTGGGTTTGCAGGGTTCTAAGCTCCCACGGTTCCAGTTTCTCATGTTTCTAGCCTGCCAAGGCTTTGGGATCTCTGTGTTCCGAGGGTTCCATGTTTCCAGGGTTCTTGATTCTAAATTCAAATCGGCACAGCACTGAAGTCTGTGTTTTCATTATCATCATCAACTACTTTTATCAAATTATGCGAACCGTAAACTCACTCCTGTATTCCCTAAAGCTCCCTCTAGGGGGCGCAGTAGAGCACCGCTTTACATCCTCCAAACATGGTGGAGGTAGTTTCTACTATAAAGTTAATACTGTACTAATGCTCACTTCCATTAGCTTCCCCATGCAATTCCGAATCTTTTGTTAGCATCGTACAAAGCTAATCGCGTTGTACGTTCCCTTCTCCCACACTCCCTAAGTAGTGCACTAGGTAACGTAAAAAACGTAAAAGCTCCAAGAAGGGTGTAATAAGTCGAAGGAAAAGTCATGTGAGATTCATAGAATCCACAAACGTGTCCACAAACTTCCCGGCTGGACTTACAGTCACTATTTGGGCGTGTAGAAAGTAAGTGCCCTATATAGGCACCACAGGGCCAATTGAGACACAGCCTGGGC
This sequence comes from Salminus brasiliensis, assembly GCF_030463535.1. NCBI lineage: Eukaryota > Metazoa > Chordata > Actinopteri > Characiformes > Bryconidae > Salminus > Salminus brasiliensis. Next base: position 44,898,410 of record NC_132882.1, read on the forward strand.
TTAATACTACTGCAGGCAGATCTGACCGGAGCACAGGCATCTGGAGCCGGAACTGAAAACGATACACAGGCGAGAATGAGAAAGCCAGCCTTTATGATCCATACCCACCATAGTTCTCAGACTAATATCCAACTTTGGGGGTCCCGCAACCCCCAGCCCCCCTCTGCAATCCCACCTCATTGAAAGCGCATTCCTCAGCCTTTGCGGAACTGACAGCAGTGAGCAGCGTCTATGAAGAGCGCTTTAATAGCTTTATCCTCGACAATATTTTGCTTCATGGGAGAACAGACGTGTCCTTTCCGTCAGCGCTCTGATTGGCTGTTTGATCCGCGCGGTCCCCTCGGTGTTATCAATCTCGTGTGCTGGATGAGTGCACTCTGCCTCCCTGCTTAAGTCTCTGTAGGCATGAGCCAAATCGATTCTACACTCCACATCCACGCAGTGCCCTGAATAATGAAAACCGTGCGAGCTCAAGCATGCACACACACACACACACACACACACACACACACACACTTGCCTTGGAACTCTTTTTCTTATTCTAGTTACTTTACTCTACTTACACACACTGGTGGTCTATAGGCGCCTGGGCAGTGCAGAGCAAGTGGAGCTCCAGCACCACCACAGTGTGAGGAGACCACCAGCTCAAAAAACGATCATCCTCTCCTCTCACGCAGGCCAGAGAAACAGGCACCTTTCATTTCTCAGAATAATGACTTCGTTTATTTAAACAGAGACTTAATTTAATGGCTGGATTTCTATTACTTATGTGTTTGCAATGAAGAAATAATGACTTTTATCTCCAAGACTTTTAAGTGTTTTGATGTTTTATTACTCATTGAATTGTAATGATATTTTTATATTGTCATTTTCACTATAAATGTGATTTTATTTAGAATTTTGACTTATTTTGATACAGTTTATTTAAATAATTACTTTACATTTATTGGACTGTATTGATTTCTGTTGAAATAATGACAATGAAAATCTTCCCAAGATTTGTACTTACTTTGATGAAATTACTACTAATTTTGTTATTTTTATTTTTATTTTGTCAACGTAATTATATCTAGTTTGTGACTTTGACTGATTTCATAACAATAATCACTTATTTAATTGTAATTTTTAGATATTTTGTCACTTTTGTATTTATTTTTGGTAAAATAATGAATTTTTTCCAAACGTTTTTATTTTTTTTTTATTTTTTTACTTGGACTGATTGACTATAAGATTGATTGATTGATTGGTTAAGAATAATCACTTACTATATTGTGATTTTGGTTGATTTTGTTAAAAAATAATTTTGTAAATTTTGAAACCATTCTGACATCATCATAACATTTTGTTTGGGATTTATTTGACTTATTTTGTCCAAATAATTACTTGTTTTATTTGTTTTTGTTCAAATAATTATGACTTTTTCCACTAGAATGTCACTTATTTCGATTACATTTCTAATTTCATTGTATTTTTATTTTTCTCAACATTTTTATTGTTTTTACTTCCATTATTGTTTTACTTCCATATTTTTTTCAGGATTTTGACTTATTTTGTCAAAATAAATTTAATTTTATTTAATTTGATTTTATTTTAGTCTGATTTAGTTTACTGACATTTTGTCAAAATAACCATTTTCTTACCTGTCCCATCCCTACACAGATTTTTAAATATCTACAATTTTCAGAATATTTTTCATATGAATGAAAGAAGAAGAAAACCCAGATTATTAACAAGGTCACAGACACTCGGACCCCACCGCGGCCTCTCTCTGACCCCACCGTGCTGCCAGCCTCTCGGACGTACCTTCTTGTCGCTGAGGCCAGAAACGGTGTCGATGTACTCCTCCTGGATCATGAAGGCGGCCAGGTTGGCAGTGTAACTGGCCAGGAAGATGACGGCGAAGAAAGCCCACACCAGGACCATGATCTTACTGGTAGTGCCCTTGGGGTTCTCCACGGGAACAGAGTTGTTGAAGACCAGCGCCCACAGCAGCCAGATGGACTTACCGATGGTGAACTTAGACCCTCCGGCTTCTAGGAGTGGAAAAAAGTAAGAGAGAGAGAGAGAGAGAGAGAGAGAGTCAGAAAGCCTCAGGCAAGAAGAACACACTCGGGTGCTCGGGTCCTGTGCAGTCCTGGATCATGGCCTTGAGAAGCCCTTGGGCACAAGCGTCTTTAGAGCTTTCCTGTACTCCAACTATATATTTATATATATATATATATATATATATATATATATATATATAACCATAAATATAAATATATATATATATATCACAATCTGCGTCCAAATACTTTTCTGGCCCTCGCTTTTGGGGAAGAGGGAGGACAATCTCACCCATCTAGTTAGAGTGAGGACGTTTCTGCTCTCGGGGTTTCTTGGTGACGTATGGCTGTGGCATCACAACGCTTAGACAGTAGGGCCACCTGGGAGTCCCCATCGTGCAAGATATTCGGCGGTCTTTGTCGTAAGGGCTTGAAGACGCAGCTGTGCTGATCACTAATCAAATACAGGTGTGGATGCAGACGATGACACTGCATTACCACAACTTCTCTGCTGGCCTTGAGCATCGCACTAGCACAGAAACGAGAGAGCGAGAGAGAGAGAGAGAGAGGAAGAGAGAGGGAGCGAGAGAAGTTCCTGCACTCTTTTATTATACATGAGGACTGTGGGAAAAGTGTGAAAGTCAGCACTGGCTGCTGCAGAGCAATCAAACACTGATCCACAGAGATGGGAGCGGAGGTGGGTGTACTTGTTAGCCTTTCTGTGTAATTCCTCGGACGCTCAGATTCACGGCTTCGCTCGTCCTGTTAGGTCGACAGGTTGGGACACAGGTCAGCTGAAATGGAGTCAATTATTAAAGTGGACTATGGGACGTGTGAGGAGCTAGTATGCGCAGTTAATGAGCAATGCGCCCGCCGATAAGGCAGTGATGCCAAGAAGCTCTCTGCAACAGCAGCGAAGTTTTCACCCATGTGTTTTTACTCATATGTTGTTAAAATAGTGTAGGGGGCGCTCTATAATGCTCTATAATGTTCATATAATCCACACGCTCATTCTGACAGACTGTAATACACTACAGGAAGCGTAGGGGGCGCTCTATAATGCTCTATAATGTTCATATGATCCACACGCTCATTCTGACAGACTGTAATACACTACAGGAAGCGTAGGGGGCGCTCTATAATGCTCTATTATGTTCATATGATCCACACGCTCATTCTGACAGACTGTAATACACTACAGGAAGCATAGGGGGCGCTCTATAATGCTCTATAATGTTCATATGATCCACACGCTCATTCTGACAGACTGTAATGCACTACAGGAAGCGTAGGGGGCGCTCTATAATGCTCTATAATGATCATATAATCCACACGCTCATTCTGACAGACTGTAATACACTACAGGAAGTGTAGGGGGCGCTCTATAATGCTCTATAATGATCATATGATCCACACACTCATTCTGACAGACTGTAATACACTACAGGAAGTGTAGGGGGCGCTCTATAATGCTCTATAATGATCATATAATCCACACGCTCATTCTGACAGACTGTAATACACTACAGGAAGCGTAGGGGGCGCTCTATAATGCTCTATAATGTTCATATGATCCACACGCTCATTCTGACAGACTGTAATACACTACAGGAAGCGTAGGGGGTGCTCTATAATGCTCTATAATGATCATATGATCCACACACTCATTCTGACAGACTGTAATACACTACAGGAAGTGTAGGGGGCGCTCTATAATGCTCTATAATGATCATATGATCCACACACTCATTCTGACAGACTGTAATACACTACAGGAAGTGTAGGGGGCGATATGATTATTAGCACTAAATAACACAAATAATTGAATTATTAATGATTAATAAAGCTGTATTTAATCCCATGTTTTTAACCGTTTGCTGTTTGTAACGTTTGATGTGGAGTATTGTGCTGCTACACCTGGTTTTGGAATTAAAACTGTGTTACCGTGGCGACCCCAAATCTACAGAGGAATCAATTATAGAGATACTCGTTAGCCGCAGCACCGAAGCGTGGTGTTGACTCACTCTTGCCGTTCTGCAGACTGCGGTTGTATCCCACCGGACTGAAGAACTCGAAGATGAAGACGGTCACAGCTACCACGGTCAGGCACATAACGAACATCATCACCCAGACAGCAGGACTGTACGGCTCTGAGAGAGAGACACAGAGAGAGAGAGTCAGGCAGATAGTCACATAGACTGACAGACAGACAGTTAGATGGACAGACAGACGGAAATTCTGAGAGACAGTCAAACAGATAGATGGTCAGACTGACAGGCAGACAGACAGACAGAAATGTTAGGTAGACAGACAGACAGATGTACAGATAGACAGGCAGAAGGAAATTCAGAGAGACAGATGGAAAGAATGACAGACAGACAGAAAAACAGACAAACAAACAGAACGTCAGACAGATAGATGATCAGACAGACAGATAGACCTAGACTAGCTAGACCTAGACTGACAGACAGACAGAAATGTTAGGCAGACAGACAGACAGATATACAGGTAGACAAACAGGCAGATAAACAGGTAGGCAGGTAGACAGACAGACAAAGACAGACAGACAGAAAGAGTGACAAACAGGCAGACAGACATATAGACAGACAGACGGACCAACTGACAGACAGACAGACAAAATGTTAGGCAGACAGACAGACAGGCAGGCAGACAGACAAAAATGTTGTCAGACAGACAGACAGATATACAGACACACAGACAGATAAACAGGTAGACAGACAGACAGACAAAGACAGACAAACAGACAGATAAACAGGTAGGCAGACAGACATACAAAGACAGACAAACAGAAAGAGTGACAAACAGGCAGACAGACATATAGACAGACAGACGGACCAACTGACAGACAGACAGACCAACTGACAGACAGACAGGCAGACAGACAAAAATGTTATGCAGACAGATATACAGACAGAAACAGAAACAAGTAGGCAGAGAGACAGACAGAAAGAGTGGCAAACAGGCAGACAGACCGACAGAGAGACAGATAATGACACAGACAGAGAGCGAGACAGTCTCTCGTCCACATGATTGTATTTATATTGATCATCAGGTTCTGAAAGGCAGTCGCTGATGGAAACAGACAGAGCCATATTAATAACAGAAGCGAGCGCGGCGGGGACGGGAGCGGCCGGGACGGGAGAGGCGGGGACGGGAGCGGCGGGGACGGGAGCGGCCGGTCTGGACAGGGGACGCTGAGTTTGATTGATGTCTACAGTGGGGTTCCGTCCACACACTCGTCCATCACAGTCTCGTCGAGAGGAACAGGGCTTCAGGTTCCAGTGATCAAACTTCTGCTCGGCCTGAGAGGTTGGACTCACCGAGGAAGGCGGACGGAGAGACGGTTCCGTTGCTACGGGAGACCATGACGCTGATCCCCGTCTCCACAAAGGGCACGGAGAAGTCGATGACCTCTGACCTCTCCTCGTTGATCGTGAGGGAGCCGATGGCCATGTCCGCACGCTTATACACCACCTGGAGGACGGGAGGAGAGACAGCTCAAACTCAGGAGCTAAAAGAATTGAATGTAGCTCGCATACACTGTATATGGACAAAAGTTTGTGGACACCCCTTCTAATGAATGCATTCAGCTACTTTATGCTGCACACATTGCTGACACAGATGTGCAAATGCACACACACACACACACACAGCTTGTCTAGTCCCTGTAGAGAGAAGTACTGCCAATAGAATAGGACTCTCTGGAGCAACCTTTTTGATCCACTGCAGTGTTGGACGGCACTCTAGGCCTTGTGGAGGTTCTAGATATGTCACATTCACAGCCAGCAATGTATATGGAATGCCCACAAGGTCTAGAAATGTCCTTTTGAAGGTTTATGATACATTCCTGGCTGTAAATGTGACATATCTCATCTAAAATCTAGAACATCTACTTGTGAAGGGTCTGGGTACGTCCCAAGGATGTAACTAGAACTTTCACACGGCAGAGTGGCATATTTAGAACCTCCACAAGATCTAGAGAGTCATATCTCGAACTGTCACAAGGCCTAGAATACCATGTCCGAACCTCCCAGAGGTCAAGAGTGATGCATCTACGGGTTCCATAAGACCAAGAATGCTTTATCTAGAACCTCCACAAGATCTACAGTGACAAATATCTACACATAGGCACAGAGCGCCTTGTCTCAAACCTCCACAAGGTCAAGTGGGAGGCATCTAGAGTGCTTTATCTAGAACCTCAAGAAATCTAGAGTGACATATTAAGATCTAGTGCATAGAATACCATATCTAGAACCTCCAAAAGGTCTAGCGGGTCATGTCTCAAACCTCCACAAGGTCAAGTGGAAGGCATCTAGAGTGCTTTATCTAGAACCTCAAACAATCTAGTAAAACATAGTGACATATTAAGATCTACTACATAGAATACCATATCTAGAACCTCCAAAAGGTCTGCAGTTCCATATCTAGAACTAAAGTCTAAAAGTGCCATTTCTTGAACCTCCAGGATCTAAATGCATGATGCATTTAAAACCATACGGCCCAGGGTGCTTTATCTAGAACCTTAACCAGGTCTAGAGTGCCATGTCTTGAAGGTTGTATCTAGAACTATCTGAATGCCCAGAGTGTCACATGCAGAACTTCCACATCCTATGCACCTAGAGAGAGCTGGGATACCCGCTCACGATCGGGCGTGGAACCCACAACCTCATGGTAACAGTGGACAGACCAACACTTGGACAGCTGTGCCACTGGGGGGGTGGGGGGTTGGGGGGGGTGTTCAGGGGTGGTTCACGGCTCAAAGTTTTGACACCCCAGCTTATTGAGGTCCTAATATAACACATCTGACTGTACCCGTCACACACTGACTGCCGGGTTTGGGCAAACAGCTGCTGTTAACACACACACACACACACACACACTGCAGCTGCCCCCCGCTCAGAGGAGCCCACCCAACACATCGAACACACAGAGGAAGCCCCCGTCTCTTCCATTGCGATTCACACAGCATTCCTCACCCACGGTCGAGCGAGAGAGAGAGAGAGGAGAGAGAGAGAGAGAGAGAGAGA